>NC_056747.1:597719670-597854670 GCF_019279795.1 Protopterus annectens
ACTAGGCAAAACTGTGTCAAGTTTTTCTGTATGAGATTTGTACATTTCAGAGTTGTATTATGTAAGTGTGTGTGTGTGTGTGTGTGTGTGTGTGTGTGTGTGTGTGTGTGTGTGTGTGTGTGTGTGTGTGTGTATTCACATTACTATTCAATTTTCTCTCATAGTGTTACATTCCCTACAAAGCAAGCAAAGAAAACATTTTAAAGATAATTTAAGCATTTTAAGATTAAAACATTTAAGGATAAACTGAAAAATACACTATTTCATTTTCTCAGGTATACAAAAAGATTAAGTGGTTTGTGCCACAGTGTGCATGCTGCTGTACTGAGTCTCAGGGTTTAGGAAATTAGTTATGTTTGGTTATTTTTGAGAAAATATTAACATATGGTACCATACGTTTATTTTGCAGCTGTAATTCTGCTTCCTGTCAAGAGAGAAGAGGGTTTACATTTACTGTGAAGCTGATTACATACTGGTGTTAAGATGTGAAGTTTATGGTTGACATTGTATATAGTCATGGCAAAAATTAAAATGCTGTTATAGACATCAGCTTCTTAATTGAACTCCTCCAAAAAAGAAAGAAAAAATTAGACGTAAACATTTGGTGGAGTTTCTGTCAAGTTGTATGTCCTTGTAACAGTAAGACCATATTCCTGATTCATGCTAGTTTCACCATGAGTGAACTTCTGTGATGCTTTAACAACCATATTATATTGCATATGTAGCAGTGAAAGGTTCCAGCACAGCAAATGGCCACTCAGGCTTCTTTGTACATCAGAAACCTATTATAAAGATGGGTGGAAAAACAATGGGTTTAACACTGATCTCAGAGGATAATAAATTGAATACTGTATGTACTAATTCACAGAATGCGAAACTACATGAAATGCATATATAGTGAATGTTGCATAGTATTATTCCTTTATCTGGTATTTCTGTTCTGTTTTAACTTTAAGAACTATTCATGTCCATATGTTGAAACATGTCTAAGTAGTTCTGGCACATTTAGAAAAAATAATTATGATGTATATCACAAGTATGTCTTCAGAACAACACAAAAAAACTCTTGTCATCCACAGTAAAAGAAGAACTGTAAACATGCTGGGCATCACTTTAACAATGTTAAATATGAATGTTAAAGAACTGTGCATGCTAACTGTGTTTTGTCAACTGAAGAGTTTCATATTATTGTAACTATTACCTTACAATGGTATCTTATGCCTGAAAAGTCACACAAGCAATTCAGAATTCAAGTTTATTACTTGCTAAGTCATGGTTTTACCATCTGACAATTTCCCTTGCAGGTTCATGTTTTCAGCCCTCCCAGCCCATCTTATTCATTTCAAATTGACATACATCTCCCTCCATTGTTTACTAATTTTAAAACTCCGTTTTCATATCATGGAACTAGAAGTGCCAGTGTTTCTGCCAGACACATACACACACACACACACACACACACACACACACACACACACACACACACACACACACACACACACACACACACAGAGTCAGCAATATTAAAAATCCCCATGTATTTATTAAAAAAAGTGATGCACAGTGGCAGCCTTACACATTACCCAGGACTTGGGAATCCCAGGTGCCTGCTGCTTTGTAGGGCTCTGAATACATGGTTCAACTGCTGAAAATTCTACTGTGGAGGTCTGGTGAGGTTTAATGGAAAAACATCATCTTCCTAGCTGCAGTCTGAGCTCTAAGGCGCAATAGGAGTCTCATAAACTTCTGTGGCATTATTTTTCCACAACACTCTTCAAATCTAACCACAATTTTAAGTTTTGAATGAAATGTGTAGGTGAAAGAACACTCAACTGCACCAAGGCAGTTTTGTTTTCCTGTAATAAAGCTGTACTGACCTCTAGTGGCTTAATCCTAAAATGCATAATCATGTCCAAAGTTAAGTAAAACACTGTGCTTCTCTTACCAACAAAAATGCATATATATTTGAAACTTGGGGTTCATTTACAAATGGAATGTCTGGAAGAATGTTAATGTGTAATTTGATTTTAATACTGTCACTGTTTAGTAGTTTTATTTGTAATCTGGAAAGACTTTTGTGAATAGAATGTAACAGGAAGTAAAATTGTTCTAAACAGAGTTGTACTTTCAGAAATGTCTGTTATGACTGTTATCCATTCCTACATAAACAAAAAACATACCCTTATTTTAAGATATTCCTTTAATTCAGGCTTTAATTTGAACATTGCACTGTATAAATAATGTAACAGCTTTTGTTTATTTCAGAATATGATGGCATTTAATATATATATATATATATATATATATATATATATATATATATATATATTATATAAGGAAATCTAAGAAATGTGTCTGAGAAAAAAGTTATATTTTTAGTAGACGTGCTTTTTAGACAAGAAGGATGCATATGTTTGTAAATATTGTATATTTAATTTATTGCAGTTGCAGCAACTTTATGTAACAAAGTATATAATTTCTAAATGTATATTTTGTTTTGGTATCATGTCTGCTAAAATCAGTATAAATAAAGTGTATTTTGTGTTGAACTGGCATTTTATTTATGGATAATGTACAGCTAAAGATTATAACAACTGAGAAGAACTGAAGAAGTAAATACAGAATGTAGCTTGTCACTATTGAGAAAATGTATATCTCCATTTCTCAGCAAAAAAGCATATAGTTGAAGCTGCATTGTAGATATAGGTCCACTTACATTTTTACTGGGCAGTCAACATTCTTTAAAGAACTGTGTAAGTATCTCCCTCACAGCATTGCATATCATATCCCTTGCTTTTACAAAACATAGCAGAGGGTATGAAAGAGGAGCATTCTCTTATATTTCAGAACAGAAGGTTTTCATTTAGTAGACAACAGAGTTGTCTGTGTGTTCAGTAGATAATGGTTGGCAAAACAATGAAGAAGAGACCATTCATTTTGTAAATGTTGGAATGGAACATTCAGGTAAGAGCATCAAACGTCCGCATTATTATTGTCAGTCAGCACATTTTGTTACCTTCACAGCCCAGCTAGAGCATTAAGACTTCTTTTTACAAGTTATATCAAGAGCTGCACACACATACAAAAAAAAAACTTGCAAGAAATATTAATTTGTATCCTCACTTATAAGATGCTTGTGTGGTATTTGAAACAGATTCAATAGTCATAATCTATAATTTGATATGACAGCTTTCTTAGGAGGTAGCAGATTCATCATTCAGTGACTATATCATTGAAAAGTATCTGCAGTGCAAAGTAAAGGCATTTACATTTAAAATATAGGTATTTGCATCAAGGCAAGAGAGTACCTGAAATCAAGCAGAAAACCCACTTAAGAAAGTAGATTGCCATCCCAAAGGCTTTGCAGTCATAGGAAGAGTAATAGCAGAAGGAAAGATAAAACTGGGAATCATAGCATCTTTAGTTAGATTTACAGGTGTTTATGTTTACATGGACAAAAAGAATTATTCTTTCGGCTTATCCTGGTTAGGAGTCACCACAGCGGATCACCTGTCCGCTCATGATTGGCAGTGGAGTTTTATGGTGTCGAGTTGCCAGCCTGGCTCCCAACCTTCCACAGAAGGCACACACACACACACTCACTCACACCTAGGGCCAATTTAGAGTGTCCAATCCACCTACAGCATGTCTTTGGGATCCGGGAGGAAACCGGAGCACCTGGAGGAAACCCACGTGACCACAGGGAGGACATGCAAACTCCACACAGAATGCACCCCAGCCAAGAATCGAACCGGAGAACCTCTTCCTGTGAGGTGGCAACGCTAACCGCTGCACCACCATGGCTGCCCTACATGGACAAAAGGAATGATGGCAGCAAATCACAGATGTAACATTATCAGAAGTGGTATGGGAGAGCTACTACTAGAAGGCAGGGATGTGAAATGAATAACAAAGTAGGGAACCATGAGCAGTCAGCTGTTAAAGTATACAGAATCTGCTGGAATGAAGGTATTCAGGATCTCTTAAGAACCCTGTTCTTAAGTTTAGTGTAGCTGAACAGTTCTTATATTTATAGTGTTTATTTTTAATTTGCTAACCAGGGTAGATCACTGATCCCATTGGACATATTTCAGTCCCAGCCTAGGGTAAACACAATATATATAGAGTGAATGATAAAATGCAATACAAACATATATATCATATACAAAGTGGATATCATATATGGCTTGAGTGTATGAAGGCAATATGGCATTATAAACAGAGTGACTGACCAAATGCAATATGTATATGGATTTTACACAGACTGGAAATCAAAGTTGGCAAGTTGAAAGAATCACAATCAAAAATAGACTCAGAGTGAGGTATGTATGGGGAATGAAGGTTTGAGAAGATTAAGTTCTATAACCAGATAGATGGCAGTTGAGCTTCCCTAGGGTCTTGAAATGTGTTTTTATTTCTGTTTGGAAAACGAGGTAGGAGGAATGATCTTTAAGAAGAGAAAGGAAGATTACCACAGTTTGGGCAAAAAGGACTGAGAAAGCATAGCCTGTGCAGTGAAACCTAATTTGGGGGGTTTTCAGGAGGGACATGAATGTTTAAAATTTCTATGGTTGGATGCTGGTACATCTCCGAATAGTCTGAAGGCTTGGGGGTGTCATTCTTGCTAAGTTTAAATAGTTGAGAGGTAAGTTGAAAGTCAGCATGTTGTTTTACAGGTAGCCAATTAGCTTTTTCCAATAGTTTGTCAGTGTTTATTTCTTGGGAGATAGTAATGAATCTGCAAATGGAGTTTGAGAGGGAATGAATTGTGGATACATTTCATTTAGAGATTGCAGCAATTAGAGACAGAATATTCTAGCTGAGCTAGTAAACTTTTCAAACTTATGAAGAGCATATATACAGTTTTCTATAATCAGCTTGGAGTAGGTTTTATTATACCTTTTTACTCACATTTTCCATTATTTTACGTAATAGTTAATACTAACAGTTTCATGATATTTCTTGCAGTGTTATTGCAACCAAGCACAGATATCTGTTTCTTCATTGTTAAGAAGTTTAACAAGTGATTGTTGGTTCCAAGTAGTCTTAGCTGTCTTTATGCAGACATCATCCTTCCTCAGTTCACATCTACTTATCCCTGTGTTCTCCCCCTATCTTTTCTTCCTCTTCTAATTCATTAATTTCCCCCACTACTTTCCATGTTTCCACATCTTTGACACCCCCCGTTTCTCTTTGCTCGTGACTCTTCCATATAGTTGTGTTGTTTACAATTCTCATGTCCTCTTCCTCCTAGCCCTTCAGTGTTATATTTTTTCATTACTACAAGCTTTAGTATTTGCTGTCATATTTTCCAAGGCAGTTTCTGATTTCTATTCATCCTGACTATAAATGGTTCTTATTTGTTTTCCATCTTTGTATTCCAAGATTGCCTTTATCCAGTCATACCCACAGAATAAATGATTACCCTAGCATCCACTTTTTTTACATCTCAAACATTTTCCATCCTGTTTATGACCTTGATTTTTAAAGATGACTGGAGTACTTCCCTATCTACCTATTTATAATACCGATTTGCTTGTACCAAGTTTTCTGAAGTAGATTTATAACCCTTGCCATTTTATTTGCTTCATCAGCTTCTTCTACCATATCCAACCCATTCTACTCTTTTTCTGTATTTCCTTCAGAGATCCCACCTCAGCTTCTATATATTTGAGGACTGATCCCTCTCACCTTTGTCCTTTCATTTTCCCATGTGTGTTTTTGTTTGTTATTGCCCTTCCATTTGTACTCTTGTGTTCCCCCTTATTTGTATCTGCTGTCCTCTTTAAGATATCCTCAATCACTCTTTCTTGGAGCCATTCTAATCCCCCTATGTCCCATATTTGCTCCCATGGCTTTCTGGCAGAAAGGTTATGTTCCCCCAAACTAGTCTGCTTTAGGACTTGGTTCAATTTTATTTCCAATTCACCCATTATTTTTTCTACCTTTCCTATCGGCAGCCTCTCAATCTTGTATTTCTTATATGCACCCCCTTCCAATTACTGGACCCACTTCCCTTCAACTACTCCCTACACCCACTATAGACTCTTCCATATAGTCCCTCTTAAACCTTCTTGCAGATGGTCCTTTCCTTTTGTAGTGTTTCCTGTTTCCTACCGTAAGTCTATTTCACTTTAATCCTTGTGCGTTATATGATAAGGACTAGCTTTACAGCTTTTGTCACATCATCCATCTGTTTTTCTATTAGCTTCTAGTTTTCCAACATATGATATTATTGCACTTTATTAAGTCCACTACCAGTTTCTCTTTCATTGTCAAAAGTATTTGTCTTAGAGCACATCCTGTTTTCAGTATAATATTGTCCTTCCTTGTAATAGTGAGGACTTTATCCTTCCATCTTTCTAAGTATTTAATGTGTGTTTTAGGGTTTGGTAGCTGTCCTGTGTACTCCATACTTATAAGCCCATTTATTTATCCTCGGTTTTGTGTTGTGCCCCTCCCAGTGTTTGCCCCTTCCTATGCTAATTCATGGCATATCCATGCTACGCTTTAAACATGACATTATTTTTTGTTTTGTTTTTGAATCTCTCCAACAGAGCTGTGGCTAGTTATTCTGTCTCTCTTTGCCATTCCCTGAAGTGGTTTGACTACAAATGCAGTACTGACTTTTAAAAGCCAGAACTGCAGTAAAGAAAGATTGGGATCGGCTGATTGTGCCCCCTGAACTTTTTGTGCTTGGGACAGTTGCCCCTCTCCCCCGCTATTGCTATGCTACTGCAAACCCACATCAACAGATGCACAGCAAAAAGAAAGAGTTTCTCACACATATGACGAAACTTGTACACAGCCATACAAACACACGCAGAGGCACAGGCAGACATGTGCACATGTACACACGTGCGCATATACACGCAAACCAGTTACAACCATTTCCTTTGCATACCTCTCAACTTGCAGACACTGAAAATATGTACAATGGCCCTCAAAAAAATAGGACCATCTAGTCAAAAGTTTGGACATTTATTTAGCATAAATCTGAATACCAAATAATGCATAACTCTTCCTGCTTCCAGTAAGAATGTGGGTTACTACTCAGAAACACATGTTTAAGAAACTGAGTGAAAAAATTATGGAAAGACATAAGCACATTATCAAAGAGGCAGTGAAAAATCTGTAGACTTTAATGAACTCAATTGGAGAATTTGACTGCACAAGGTTATTTATTTTTTACTTCAGGAAAAAGGGAGTTATAGGATGTGTACTCTTCTTTAAATACTGTTGCCACTGGTATGTTGGTCATATACTGTAGTTTTCTATGCACTAGACAGCTTCAAAAGCCACACATGATGAGAATTTAGAAAATTGTGTGAAGGGATAGCAAGCATAAAAATAAGGACATACTTCCATCAATAGGGACATCCTATGCAGGTGTACATCAGGCTCAAAAATAAGAATGTTCTTCCAAAATAGGAATAGTTGAGAGGTCTTTGCAGTCTATATCTCAGATGTTTCATTGTCATCAAATAAAAAACTATATAATGCAAAAGAATGCATGTTCTCTACCATACCTATCAACCTGTCCCTTATTTTGCCTCATATTTATTTCTACTCTTTCCCTTAAAACAAGCTTGATTTTTAAAAAATAAAAAACTAAATACTAAAACCTTTTTGTTTTATTACTTCTTTAGTAGATTAGGGTAATATTTAAAGTTCCCCCTGATTTGGGTGTTATGCATTATTCTTGGCTTTATTCTGAATTCTTATATGGTCTCTCTCTCTCACACACATACATACATACATATCCTTCTAATGCAGTTAACTACATTACTTTTACTTTATTTTCCCAAACGCACTACATGTGGCTTTTTAAGAAACATAAATAGCAGGATGAAAAGAAGAATGGCAACCCCTGTAACTGCTTCTCACAGTTACATTTATTTTCTTTTATTTATTTTATTTTTAACTAATGCTTGCTAAATGGAACCCATTAAGTGAATGAAAACATGGCAACTCCTTACTTTCAGTCCATGTTTCATGGTGGTTAATATGCCATGGACTTGATACAGGCTTTCTGTTAATGTTAATACCTTCTTGGAGAATGTTATCCAAAGGTCTCTATTATATTGTTGAAATGGCATTACAGCAAATGCCGTTTCGATGACACATAAAGAATGAAATTCAAAAACAGTGTAAGCTCAGGTCAGGAATTTTTTTCCTAGGGAAAAAAAATCGCTTGGCCTGAGCCATGACATTGCCCTTTACCCCCACTGTAGCATGATCTCGGAGTTGGTATATTTAGTTAGGGGAGTGTGGGGGGTACAGCTCTCCACACTGGGGAGTGTGGGGGCAAAGTCCCCCACTTTGAAATGTTTTAACTGATGTGTTGTGTATTGTTGGTCTACCGATTTTTTTCCCTAGGAAAAAAAATTGGTGACCTGGGGTGTCTCTGTTTTTGAATTTCCCTCTTTATGTATTGCTGAAACGGCATTCGCTGTAATGCCATTTTGACATTATAATAATAGACCCTTATCCCATAGAATATTGCCTTTATCATCTACCCATTTTCTAAAGCTTAATACCACACACAGAGCACTGAATGCTTCAGCCCTGACCACAAATGCAGCTAGTTTTATCATTAATTTGTTGGTACTGTATATACCACACATGGAGTGCTGAAATGCTTCGGGCCTAAAGACTCAAATGCAGTTTCCACATTCAGAAACTGAATTACCCTGCTGCTGATTGTGCCCCCTGACACCTTACATCCAGGGTGTCTGCCTCTTTTACCACACCCTAGATATGCCTCTCTCTACAAGTGTTCTATTATTTTCCCCTCTCCTGCCTTAATCTGTTCACCCATCAAATGTAGTTATCTGCAAACATATATTAGTCTTAGTCATTCCAGATTTTCCCTTACCCTTGTTGCAAAATTTTCCATTTTAATCAGGGATAGATAAAGTAAATGGGGCCTCCTCTGCCTTCCTCCTCCTTAGCCCCACATCTCATGTCAGCTCCATATATGTCCATGGCATTGTGCCATTTTGTTGTAGTGCTTCCATCCATTCTATGAAGTTATCTCCAGCATCAAAATATTTTATGATGCTTCAAAGAGATCTCAAAAGATATATATATATATATATATATATATATATATATATATATATATATATATATATATATATATATATATATATATATATATATATATATATATATATATATATACATATATCATCATCTTATTTCGGCTGTTCCCATTAGGGGTTGCCACAGCGGTTCATCTGTTTCCATTTCTTCCTGTCCTCTGCATCTTTCTCTGTCACACCAACCACCTGCATGTCCTCCCTCACCATATCCATAAACCTTATCTTAGGCCTTCCTCTTTTCCTGTTACCTGGTAGCTTCATCCTTAGCATCTTTTTCCCAATATTCTCAGCATCCCTCCTCAGCACATGTCCAAACCAATGTAATCTTGCCTCTCTGGCTTTGTCTCCAAACCTTCCAACCTGGGCTGATCCTCTAATATACTTGTTCCTAATCCTGTCCACTCTCGTCACACCCAGTGCAAATCTTAACATCTTTAACTCTGCCATGTCTAGCTCTGACTCCTGCCTTTTTGTCAATGCCACTGTCTAAAACCCATATAACATAGCTGGTCTCACTACCCTCTTGTAGACCTTCCCTTTCACTCTTACTGGTACTCGTCCATCACAAATCACTCCTGACACTCTTCTCCACCCACTCCATCCTGCCTGTACTCTCTTCTTCACGTCTCTTCCACACTCACCGTTACTCTGAATTATTGATCCCAAGTATTTAAACTCATCCATCTTCGCCACCTCTACTCCCTGCACCCTCTCCATTCCTCTATCCTTCACACACATACACATAGGATAATGTCAGCTTCTCTTTCCTCGGTATTTTCACATTTTTTCTATAAACTCTGGTAGGCCCAGAAGTTGTCTGCAGATGAACGTCCCTATATAAACTCAGCATTAGCTGTTTGGACTGTTTTTGGCATGAGGTGCTTCATCATCTTTGCCATGGTCTTTCTTTCATGCCTCTCTTTTAGATAGGGATGGGTCTGAATGCCCCTGGTTCCATTATATCATTTTCTGCTTTTGGTAGCAGTACTACTACTATCACATTCATCATTGAGGGAGACGTTTTTTCTACCTTTGTTAAACACCCTTGATAGTTCCTTCCTCACTTCCTCCTGCAAATATGTCCTATACTGCTGGAAAGCCATCTGCTCCTACTCCCTTAAGTCTTGTTTTTAGTCTTTTCTGACTCCTCTTGTGCATTTTTTAGTTCTGGCCACTTCTGTTCTCTTCATTTACATTCTCATTTTTGCTTCCATTTCCCCTTGCGTTTTCCTTCAGTTTGGCTTGTAAAGATTTTCGGAGTACTCGGCTATCATTTGATAGTGTCCCTTGCGTTTTCATTACCATTGCATGTTTCCCAAGCAAGGTGCTAATTTTCTGATTGTCATGTTTTCTCTGAGATTTCAAATAAGAGCTTTGCTGCTTTCTTCCTTTGTACCAACCAAACTTCCATCACCCAATCATTTTTGTTGCTCCCCACATTTCTGCATGACCTTTATTCTGCCTTCTTCTACTTCCAATCCCATATTCCTTGCACTCTGGTCAGCCAGCCCAACTATGCCAACATTCACATTCTCTATTTCAGTGGCTGCTTCAGCTCCTCTCTTTTCATTTTGTTTTATTATACTATTTTCAGTTCATTCTGACTTCCCAGACTACCAAGATTACATTCAGCCTACTTCCTCTTGTCTTCCATCAAACTTGTTCTTTTGTCTTCTTTTTGTTCTGTCATTGTCCTCTTAGTCTTTATTCATTCACAGTACCCTGGCTGGGAAATGTCCCTTCAATCTCTCTCATCTTGCCATCTGTCCTGCTTGTCTCCTTTCTCAGCTTCAGGCTGATCATTGTAGCAGTTTAAATGTCTTTGGTTCCCCTATTGTCGTCAATGTTTTCACTTACTGGGTTGCTTGTATCATATAGAGTGAGTCCTTTTTCATGGCTCACTGCAATACCAGTATGAAATCTGAACCAAGGAGTTTTTTTTGAATGATGGATCCACATGCACAGATTGCCAGTTGTATGTCAGTTTGTCAGAGTGGTACTCAACAACACCAGAATCCTAATCAAAGAGTTGACTAAACTGCAAAAATTGAGAAATGAGAATGAAAACAATGTGTTTCAAATCACTGAAATATGCTCAGTGATCATACAGAATGGGACTTGGTGACACTAAGCTACAAGGCACTTGGGAATGATATGGTAAGCAACAATGGAGAAAAGCAACAGTATATGTGACAATACGAGGTACTGCCAGCCATGCCAGAAGTAGGGCAGTGGATGTATAACTTGTGTCAACACAGCTAGCTGAAATTGTGTAAGTAATTATATGTCATTTGTATATCAAACTGATTTTTACAGATGCTTGTGCTGAAAATGTATTTTTCAGGTTTGCTTGTGTTAAAATGTATCACCAATGCACCCTGCTGGAATGAAAATATATGTATATGTATTGTTGTAACTGAATTGAATGTATTTGTTTTAATAGAGGGTAATGGGACAGGAGAGGTTGGCCAGCTAGCTTACTTTAAGAAAAATAAGGGCAATGTAAATGAGCTGTTAAACCATTAAAATGTCACCCCACAGTGCTGAATAGGACTGGAGATGGTGGGTCTGGAAGAAGCCTTTGTTCATTAGCTCAGTAAAAGGAGGAGAAACTCCAGGCACTGCCATAAACATTTTTGGTGTATTGTAGCCGCCTATGCTAAATTCCTACCTCAGCTTCAAAGAAGGTTACTATGAGAACCTAGAGTCAGGTGACCAGATGAGGTCATTCTGCAAGCCATCTTGGATATTATATTTTACAGGTAGCAATCTCTGAGTAGGGAGTATTCTGTTTGGGAGCCTGAATAGAAAGTCTGCTCATGTAATTCATCTTGCCTTGCTCAATCAAATAAGTTATTTGGGAATAGTAATTCTCCTAGATTCAGTCAGGAAAATATAGTAAAGCTTAGTTTAGATATTATTTGTCTTTATTTGTCTCAGTCTGTTCATCAATGTTTTCAATAATCCCTGTGATTTGAACTCTGTGGTTTACTGTAAATATATATTCAGAACTTTGTTGCTCTTTTATTATTTATTATTAAATATATTTAAACTTTTATTGTGGCTGGTTCTTGTAGAAAGTATTTAACATTTGAGAGTGCTTATATTTATTAGTGACACTGTGTGGACCACTCCAGAAGGCCTAGCTATATTGATGAACTACTACCATTTATATTAGTATTAATATTACACAGTATAATTGGACACCCTTTGTTAAGGGCCTTAAAGTCGATGATTGGGGAGTGTCTGGTGGCAGTGATAACTACCTTATATTTTGGGCAGAATGGGGCACAGCAGGTAAAGCTGGGACAGCCTTACCCAGGTGTGTGTGTGTGTGTGTGTGTGTGTGTGTGTGTGTGTGTGTGTGTGTGTGTGTGTGAAGAATAAAATCTGAAAGTGTGTGTGTGTGCCAGCTACTTGGGGCAGGGACAAAAAGCAGTGGTCTTACAGAGAGGGTGGTAGAGGACTTGGCTTGGACATTTCAGCTGAAGACCTAACCCTACAGCTGTACCAGAGGGGAGTCTTACTGGGGACCTTGGGAGAGGCAGATAGAGACCCCCAGACCCCCGGCTGAGTGTGTGTCCTGTGTGTTCTTAAGGGAAATCGTGTTTGATGCAGAGAGGTTTGCATCTGGAAATACTGAGTATATCCATTTGTATTCCAAGTGCATGTCCCTCACGAGTGTCAGTAGTGAGGATTCAGGCTCCTTGATTACTGGCCCAGCATGGGGAAGCCACAGTATATGTCAGAGAAGGGACAGAAGGAGAAAGTGCAGGATAGGAACTTAGGATAAAAAAGATTAGAGGAAGATGAAATGGAAGGAGATGAAAGAGGAAAGGAGACCATTGTATGCTACTTGGCAATATATTTACTAGGAACTAAAACGGGAGAACTGGTGTATCAGTATCCTCTCTAAGCCACCTAATATTATTATGAAGCATGAAAAGTATCAGTAATTGGTTTCATGATGGACAGGAAAAAAGTAAGTGGGGAAACAAAACAGACTAGATGAGGTGCTTGACTCAGACAAGGCATTAGGTAACAGAAGCAAGGAGGAAGTGGGGGTGGATCCTCTGTCTTTTCTTAAAACTGTGGGGTGCGGGCAGTAGTTGACCTTGGTGGATGATAGAAAAGGATAAGTAGAAGATCTGTGTAATGTCAAAAAGATGACAATTTGGTTGTTTTCAAAAGGGCTAAGGAGGCAAGGCAAGTCAAAGAGAAGGATAAAAAACTAGTAAGGTTAATTAGAAAGGTTAAGATAGCCAATAGGGCTCATACACATAAAACAAGTAGATGATTATGATTCAAAGTGGAAAGGGATGATGATGCTAATGCAGGGGGATGTTCAAATAAGGAAAGAGTGGGATTTTGGATGCATATATTTAAGGAGAATAGCAACAACCATACAGAATAATAACCATACATATATTTGTAAGGTAGTAGGAAGTATTCTAAGAACTACGTGAAAATGAGAATCAGAAAGGAGATTTTTCCAGTGGGGAAGACTGCAAGTTGGAGTACAGAAAATAGGGAAAAGGGAACTGGAATTTACTGGAAAAAAAATGCCAAAGGAACCAGGATACTGGGAGCAAGAGAAAGTTAACAAAGTGGGATGAGACCGAGAAGACATTTGGACTGCAGGCTACAGACCTGGGATTGATATCAGATTATAGGCAAAGAGAAAGGGATAGGTGAATCCCAAGAAAAAGTGCTGATCTGGTAGAGTTTTTAGTTGAATCTAGAACAGAAGATGTATTAAAAGAGGCTAACTAGTAGGGCATATAAAATATTGCACAATAACTATGAAAATTAATCAGTGGAGGTTAGAAAAACTTGGGAAAAACAATTTGCAAGAGAAAATGGTAGGACATATAGTTTCATAGTTTCATAGTTTAGTACTAGGCTATCTGCCCTGGGGCATTTGTAAGCCTAGCCTAGCCATAGTGATGTGACAGCCATATATGTATGGCTCCCAAGTATGTAACAAAGTCCAGAAGGTTTAGGATTTTTGCTTGGAATTGTTTTCATAAGTATTTTTATACCCCAGGCATGACTTCAAAGAATTTTTCCTCTGGAAGATAGCAAATGTTGGAGGTGTGATGGAGAAGAAAGTGACAACTGGGAACATATGTTTAGGGAGTGTAATGAGTTGGTTAATTTTACAAATTCCCTGCAAATACTCTGTCAGAAATAATGAGTGAGCAAATCATTATAACTAAGGAAATGATCCTTTTAAGCTAGGACACAGGATCTGACTTATCTAGATATAGTAAGGCTGTGTTAAGTTTAATTCTGTTGGATGCCAAAAATCACTTGCTAGAAAATGGAAATGAAAGTCTAAGCCAACTGTACATGAAGTATTTGATATTGTAAGATAGATAAAAGAACCGTAAATAGATCCTTAGAAAAGATAATGAGCAATTGACAGAAGTAAATGGAAATTGTGGGAACAATGCATGAATAATGTTCAGGAGGGGACTGAGGTTTTAGGGGAAGGCAGGGCCTTAGATGGACTGGTGATAGTTATAAAGAAAGAAAACATAAGTGAGGTGTGTAAATGGAAAAAAAAACTATGGTTTGTTTTCTATTAATCTGTGTTTGTCTATGCCTTAAGTGATAATTTCATAAACATGTTTAATAAAAAAGATTGCCACGTGGGATAAGATAGGAAAGTAGAATGATAGGAGGAAAAGGGGATGACAGTTAAGCAGATTATATGGACAGTGAAAAAAGGGCAGAAAATAAGGGAAAGTAAAAAGATTAGTGGAGAGCACTACATGAAGAAAAAAGTACATCTAGTTGCTTACTGACCAGGAACTGCAGGAAAAGCACCAGGAAGAAAAGAGGGATGGTAGGTCTGTCTAGTCTGCTTGAGTGTTTCTCTTCCATCATAACACTCCAGGAATTCTAAGCCTTCAAATGTTTTATCCTCAACCACACATTCTGACAGTAGTCTCCAGTTGACCGTTACCATATTTGTGAAGGAATTCTTCCTCAAATGTATATTAAATTTTGATATTGTGATCCCTCGATCTGATAGTCACTTTCTACCTCCTAGCCCTGTACTTTCTGTCCAGTATAGTCCCATCACACTTCCCCAAAAGTGCCTTATAAACCCATATCATGCTCCTATCTCTCCACTTCTCTAGTGAAGCCTTTCCTGTTCAGAATTTATACTCTCGTATATTGTAGTCAACATCATTCTTACTCTTCTCAGCATGTTTTCCAAGACTACTACTTCTCCAGGTATTTCCTTGACTGCTCCTTCTCGCAGTAGGGCCTCCATACTGTATTGTCAGCTTACCAAATGCAGATAGAGGAGTCAACAACTTCCAAAACCTGGAAATTTTCTTTTCCTCACATTTTCACACTGAACCATTGGTTTTCAGGTTGTGAGCAATAATCACCCTTAAATCCTTTTCCTGTTGTGGGATTTTTATTTTATTTACCCCCTCCCCAAGGCATTAACATTCAAGTGGAGCACCATGCACTTAAAAGGGTATAAGTAGAGCTGTCACCTCGTAGCCTATGATGGGCCAGTACATCATTAGCCTTCTTTAGTATCCTTGGTAGGATCCCAAATATGGTCTCTGCACTTTGTCCTACCACAGTGCCAGTAAAACCCAACTAAAATCTTCTGATATTATATCCCCATTGGTCATCTCAGGCTTGCACATCACCTAATGCTACTCTCTCAACTCTCATATCATCAGTAAAGAAGCTTTAGTGAGGTCAAAAACAGGCATGATAAATAAGACTGAACCCAGTTCCAACCCCTGTAGGATACCGCTTGTTATATTTTTCTATTTTGATATCTCTCTCTGTCATCTTTCGTTTTCTGCCCCTGTTCCCTGCATTCTATGTCTCCATCCACTTACAAAGTTTATTACCCACTCCTACTTAATCTGATGCTTTAAAGGACCCTGTAATGCAGGACTTAGTTAACAGCTTTACCATTGTCTAGATAAATAATTTCCACAGAAACACCCCAGCCATCTCCATGATAAATCTTTAAGCCATAAAAGCACATCATATTAAGATGATGTTGTGAAACAATGCTGCAACTTAAGCTGACCATTTTGTCCAAGAAACTCCAGAATTCATGACTGCAATGCAGTGTCCATATTTTTGCCTGCTACAAAAGTCAGGTTGACCAGAGTGTAGTCCTGTAGGCCAGTTCTTGTTTTGCAGTGCCACTGCCCACCCACAGCCTCCTGGGATCACCCCCTCTTTAAGGGACTTGTCAAGAGCTCTATCACATAATGAACCAGTATCTCAATAATCTTCTGACATTATCTCCCCATACGTTCATGTCTGGCACCATTCGTCACCCTGTTTTCCCCAGATCGGTTCCTTTTTTTTCTTTTCTCTGATGAATAATGGATGTGAAGTAGCCATTAAGAATTTTCACATGCTTCCTGGTGCCCTTGTAATTCTACCTTCTTCATGTCACTTAAATAGTTTCTCTGTCTTCTTCCTCCTCTATAATAATATTTTAAATAACTCAAATGAATATTCTAACTATCGGCCTATAGCCCTTCTATCACCCTTAGCAAAAGTCATGGCAAAATGTATTCATCATCAGCTACTAGACCATGTAATTCAACACAACATACTAGCTAATAGCCAACATGGCTTTAGGCCATTCCATAGTACCACTACTGCCCTCTTATCCTTCACCAAATCCATTAATAGAAACCGTAATAATAATATCCTCTCATCTGCACTCTTCATTGATCTCTTGAAAGCTTTCGATATGGTAAACCACCCTCTGCTAATAAATATTCTTAAGTCCCTTTCTCTTGACACTCCGGCTGTTCAATGGTTCAATTCCTACCTCAGCAATAGGCAGCAAGCAGTGCTCTGAGAGAACAATCTTTCATCCCACTTGCCAGTCACCCTGGGAGTCCCTCAAGGTTCCATTTTAGGACCTCTCTTCTTCTCACTTTTCATCAATGAGCTATACATAGCAATTCCTCAAACCACCTGTATACAATATGCAGACGATTCTACACTCATATGTTCAGCCAACTTCTCATCTGAACTGCAATCTCTGACTCAGAAGGTATTTAACACAGTGGAGACATGGTTCTTAAAACGTTGCCTCCTCTTGAATCCCAAAGAAACTAAGCTCCTCCTCTTTACTCCTACCAGCAAGTCCCCCCTATAGAATTCTCAGTCATCTCTAACAACGGCACCCTCATATCCCCTGACTCTACCACCAAACTCAGGAATTGCAATAGATAATAACCTTAACTTTGATAGCCATATTAACAACACTATAAAAACAGTAAACAGAAAAATGGGCTCCCAATACAGGATCAAATCCTTCCTAACTCCAACAGCTAGAACCACAATTGCCCACTCCCACCTAATCTCAACTCTTCTTTATGCCTCATCCATATATACTAACCTGAAAAAAAATAATCTTCTCAAACTAGCCAACTCCTAAAATAACATTGCCAGATTTGCCACTGGGAATCCCTTCAGAACCCACCACTGTCAGAATCTACAACAGCTAGGTTGGCTCGAACTTCAAAACCAACTACAACTTTCCCAACTTACCATTGCCCATAAGATCCTTAATCAACCTAATAACACTCCTATACTTTCAAACCTCATAATCCCCTACAAAAATCTCAATACTTTACGCTCTTCAAACAAACTTCGAGTTAGCATAAGCAAATCCAACAACTTGGCAGGGGATTCTCTATTCTCAAACACAGCAGGGAAAAACTGGAACCTACTACCTAGTGAACTAACTTCACTTCCTTCCCTACCCCTCTTTAAACAAAATCTCAAAAGACACCTCAAAACACATTGGGTATGCCCCTGCAGCAACCCTGACTAATCTCCTGTCTTCACTACTAATATCTCCATGATTCTACGTGTATGTTAACTCAATACTGCTTGCTATTTCAGAAAGGCATACTGTAATCTAGGATACTTAAATGAACTACCTTTTGTGAACATCCTGTACTATTTACTGTAAATTATCTCTTGTATCGTATTCTTAAATGTATTGTTTTTATCATGTATACCGATATTATTGTAATTTTTTCTCCCTGTTACTACTGCTCTGCTGTCTTTGTAATCTATTATTTTGCTTATTGTTAAGACTGCTTTTTTATTACTGCCTTGTGTTGCTATTGGAGCTTATCTCCCTGGGCCTCTACTGAAAATGACATATATCCAGTTAGACTAGCCCGGTCAACAAATGTAAAAAAATAAAATAAATAATAATACATAAAGAAGTCCTCCTTTATTTTCTTAAAGTGCACCACTAATCTTTTTTTTTTCCATTCCTGTATTTTTCTTCCCTCATCTCAGGCTATGAAATAAGCTTTAGATTATTAAGTATGCAGATGGCTAAAACTTGTTAACATAATTATATCTCCTGTTGATGCAGACCTGCTACAGCAGTACTTACACAGAATATATTCTTGAGGTTAACAATTTCAAAAAATGCACCATAGGCAAATTTTGAAAAAAAAAGACAATGAATCTGGTTACAAAAGAGAGAGAGGGACAATAAAATCAATTACCATACTGAAGACTTGGGAGTGCCACTAAAAAAAAAAAAACTCTGCTTTGACCAAAATGTGGCCACAGTAATCAGAAATACTTAGTTGGCCATGTAATACTCAACACCATGTCTCGCCAAAACCAGGAGAGTTATATTGTTTATATGCTTCAGTAATTCACCCCATCATTGAATGCAATGCTGCCTTCAGTTTTTACATGAATTATATAATTCTTTTAAAAAAGGTCCCACGATTCTTAACAAGGAAAATGTTAGAAAACAAGACTTATACAGAAA
Source organism: Protopterus annectens (assembly GCF_019279795.1). NCBI lineage: Eukaryota > Metazoa > Chordata > Ceratodontiformes > Protopteridae > Protopterus > Protopterus annectens. The sequence goes on from NC_056747.1 coordinate 597,738,598, forward strand.
AAAAAAAGTTGAAGGATCTGTTATGATTCTCAGTTGCATCCAAACTCCTGAAAAGTGATCCTTAGTAGGTCTTATGCCTAATAAGTTTATGAACCTGTGAAAATGATATACAGTAGTCCATCTACAGCTGATCCTAAATAATATGTGAAGTCTCTGTTTCATAGCAGAGTGTTGAGCTGCATCTCTAAGTAAAGAATTAAATGAACTCCTAAAACTGCAAATAACTACTGGACTCTGGTGATACTGCATTACCAGGCCATCCACAGGGATGACACAGACTCGATATAGTGAGAAAACCAGTACAAGTACGTTAAGTTGCGGGCAGTCTAAGAAAACAGAAACACAAAGAGGACAGTTAATGGGAACATATGAAAGAGGTTATTTCTTATGTAAAACAACACATTCTCCAAAGCATGGGTAGTAGAACAGTACCTCTTAAACTGGGATAAGCTACTTAGTGAAGACACTACAAGCTTGGTCACTATCACTGCAGAGTTAGAGTAGGGAGAAGCAAGACAGCAAAACAGGCAGATTATAGGCTTTGTTGACTTTAATGAATGTGAGACTTTCTTAACAGTGGTAATGAAGTACAGAGGATATATTCCATTGGTGAAGGTCACATTAGCAGTAATTTAAGGTATGTGGGATTTCTTAGCAGTAAAACTATAGCAATCACCGAATGGCTTTTTCTTTACCTATTTCTAACTCCACCTGCTTTGACGAATGGTGGTATCACACCCAGGTCTGTAGTGGCATATGACTGCATGCATCCTTCACAGAACAGATCTGCCTTGTGTCAGACTTAACTGTTCTTGCTGGTTTGAAATCACATCATATGGTGATATTTTCCTATAAGCAAGCAGTTTGACAGGCTGTCCAGATCTATTTCATAGTTGAAGATTCTATGATATTTAGAATACTTTTGAAGTCTAAACATTTTTGATTATTACAGCAATTTAGTATAATAGCTTTCACTCTAAAACAAAATGTCCTTGTGGTTGCCAAATTTTGCCAACGTATTTACATTTGTAGTACTCATTTTGCCTAGGTTCTTTACAAAATATTGATAATTTCCTTAAATTTATAATAAAACTAATCCACACCTTCTAACTCATTATCCTATACCTTGCAGCTACCTCATGCAACATACCCACAATCAGTTATTTCTTTCACTTTCTCCCCTCCCACCTCACTAACCATTATTTCATCCCTCACACAGCACTCTCTCCCCTACCACATAACATTATCAGTACACTTCTCTCTCTACTAAACTTCACACACAAAACCACCCATATTTTTCTCCTATTTCTCTATTATTCACTATGTCAGTTGTCACCACTCTTCTGAGCAACTCTTTTCTACTCATTACCATCCACCTAGCCTCCCACTCCACTACTTTTATCACATCAAACATAACACACTACCCCTCTCCTACACTCCCCACTATTACATACCATGCAAAACTAAGTATTCATTTTCACATCTGTTCTAACCTCTACACTAACTCTAACATATTACTCTTCCAGTATAAATACGTCCATACCCCCAGCCCTCCTTCCTATCCAGATTTCTTTCATCGACTAATATCCAAGCTCAAACTTTCTCTTCTTCTACATTAACAGAAATCAAACTCCAAGCTGACATACATCCTAACCCAGGCCCACACAGCTACTCCCACCCCACCCAGTAACACCCACAACACCTGCTAATACTTCTCTCCACCTTCTTCCCCTAAAGAAATTACAAATCAGACTTATTCATAACAAATTTTAACCTCAGAAGTATCACAAAAAAATCTAGTAAATTTCATGTAGCCCTAGCAATCTACACTCCTGACATGGTAATCATTACCAAGACATGGCTAAAACTCCACATTAAAGATGAAGAAATACTTACTAGTGATTATAATGTTATTAGACAAGATAGGCTGAATAAGCCTGGTGGAGGCATTGCCATAGTGTATAAAACTTTTCCTCAAAACTGAAAAATTAATGTGTACTCCCTCAGATCTATCAGAAGCAGAAATTCTAACCATCTGATTTGAAGTAAATCAACATAAAACCATCACAATTATTGCCTCCTACCTACCACCAGGAAATAATCTATCTACCATTGAAAGTCTCCTACCCTGGGCATCCTCTACTTTCAACCAAGAAATTATAGTGCTAGACAATTTCAAATTGGTTCAACTAGCCTGCCATTCTGACAATCCCTCCAATTTTATCAATCTATTCAATTTCACTCAAACTATAAACTCACCAACTAGAATCGATAAACCCACTAAGAAAAAAATCTGTTCTAGACTGGTTACTACCAATAAGCCCAACCATGCCCACCAGGCTGGGTGCCTCCCCTATTCTCTCAGTGATTACTCCCCTACCTTTCTACTAAGGAAATGCATTCACTTCCCCTGTAATGTCATTTTCAAACACATGCACAACAAAATAAACTTTTCCCCTACATCAAAACTGCAACTGGTCACCTCTAAAATCACTCCACCTAGACCAAGCTGTACAATATTTTAATGCTACCTTCCTCAACATCCTTTAATAACCTTGCTCCAACAAGAAAACTATGCTTCAAAGCCAAAAACCTACCTGGGATAACCAAGGATGCTAAATCTCTCATTAAACAAAGGGATAGAGCATGGACTGCTTATCAAATCTCCAAAAACTCAGAAAACCTCACCTCTTACAAACAACAAAGAAACATAACTAAGAAGCAAATATTATCTGACAAAAAAAATCTTATGTTCTAGCCTGACAGCAAAAACACATGACCCACAAGAATTTTAGCGAAACATTAACAACTTCCTCAACCCTGGCAAAACCTTTAGCATCCAAATTTAACACTCATTTCATCACAATTATCACCTCACTTTTAAACAACAAATCTAGCCAACCACTTACAGTGCCTACCTCCACTAACTCTAAACCCAACTACTTCTCTTTTAAACCTATACAAACCCCTTATATCAAAAACCTCCTGTCAAAACACACCTACCTGTCTAGCAGCTGACGAACTCCCTAGTGACTTCTTAAAAACTGCTGCCAGCTCCATCGGCTATCCGTATCTATCCTAATCAAGCAATCCATCGCAGAACAATATGTCCCCACACTCTGGAAAATATCCCATATCATCCCCCTCCACAAGGGAGGCCCATCTAAAGATCTCTCTAATTATCGGCCCATTGCCTTTCTGTCACCCCTTGCCAAATTCTTAGAGAAATGTATCCATAAGCAGTTCCTAGACCACCTCACTACAAATAACCTCTTATCTAGCTCACATAATGACTTCCATCCAAAACACAGTATCTCCACGGCCCTCATCAGTTTCACTAACTACATCAACCTCCTCAAAAACAATGGACAACTAGTCTCTACTATATTCCTTGATATGTCCAAAGCTTTTGATACGGTATCCCACCCACTACTACTCAACATTTTATCCTCCTTCAGCCTCAACTCTACAGCTCTCAACTGATTCTTTAGCTACCTTACTAATTGACAACAGGCAACTAAATGGGATAACAAACTTGCTACACTCCTCCCAGTCTCCATTGGAGTTCCTTAGGGTTTCATGCTTGGCTCTCTACTTTTTATTATATTCACAAATAGTCTAAACACTGTCACTAAATCTGGTCCTAGCATTCAATATGCTGACAACACTACTCTTATTTGCTCTGCTCCCACACCCCAAAAACTCCAAGATAAACTGCAAAAATCATTTCTACTTCAACTCATCCTAAACCCAAACAAAACAATATTAATGATCTTCTCTAACAGGAAATCCAAAGCAAGCCCACCTCCTCCCTCCGTCTACTCTACTAATGGCACTATAATAGAACTAGTTAACCAAACAAAACTACTTGGTGTCACAATAGACAACAGCCTAACATTCAATAAACACATATCACTCACAATTAAAAAAGTTCACATCAAACTTGGTGCACTATATAGGGCCAAACCTTACCTCACTCAAAATGCTGCTAGACTAGCCACAGCCAGATCCCACCTCCCAGCTACTCTTCTCTACTGTTCTCAACTTTTCACTAACCTGCGCAAGTCTGATTTACATCTGCTTGATTCCTGCTATAACAAAATAGCAAAATTTGCTGCTAATATACGCAACAGGACCCATCATTGCCTTGCTCTTCAAAAATGACACTGGCTTGAATTTCCCAATCTGTTATTGCTCAATCAGCTCACCACTGCCCATTCTATTATCCACAAACCTGAAAACTGCCCTGCACTCTCCAACCTAGTGCAACTAAATACCAACCCCTGGACCCTTAGATCATCTGATAAACTTATACTTAAGGTAACAAAGTCCCATAATTACTTTGGTGACTCTCTTCTCCTTCAAAGTAGCCAAACAGTGGAACCTAATACCTCAGAATATCCAAACAAAAACACAGATGGTCATAGCTTCAAACAGTGTCTAAAGGAATACCTTACTCAGCAATGGCTATGCTCCTGTAATATTCCTGCCTAGCTTCTCATGCCATCAGTCAAATGTTTCTTTTCTGCTATCTTCTCCTTGTCTTACTTCTACCAAATGAAAATACCACAGTGGTTTATTTTAGTTATGTATCTAATGAGTTTCATACTGTCTGCAGTAAGTCTTAGGAAATTCTCTTTTTGTAAATTGTGATTGTAGGCAACTGTTAAACTTTTTGTATATTGTTTGTAAATCTTTGTAAAAATTTTGTAATTTTTTTGTACTATTGTTATGGAGCTTTTCTCCCTGGGTCTCCACTGAAAACGGGCTACTTGCCCAGCCAGACACTACCCAGTAAACAAACATGAAATAAAATAAAATAAATAAATAAATAAATAAATAAATAAATAACTGTAAGCATTGTAACAGGTTTAATAAAACCAGTAAGAATGTGATACAAAGTTTTATGTTTTTCTTATTTTTTTCTAATACCGCAAAAGTAAGAAAAAGATGCAAAAATTGTCAAATTTGACAAAAAATATATAGTGCCATAAAATTCAAAAATGTCAGAGAAACGTAGGGGACAGAATGTGGGATCAATGAAGGGTATATGGAGAAATCCAAAAACAAGAGAATTCTTCATGTTTATCTGAAGAGAAATCTTCAAATGTTCCTATTTCAGGGGATTTGTCACCTGTCAACAAGTATCCAAAAAGATCTCTGTTACATCAGTACAGTGATTTGTTAATGCAAATTCTATACACTGTGTGCTAATTATATTGGCCACCCCACTGTCACTCTACTTAACAAAGAACCTGTCAAGCTTTCATGTAGTTCTCTTCAACAATAGTCAAAATGCATCGATATATAATGGCCCAGCATCCTCTGTTAATATAGATAACATTACTATCTTCATATGTTGAGGTTACATGACACTGCAAATCATAAATACCTACATTAGAAGCTGCAGAGGATGTGAGAAAAGGAGGATCCCACCCATTTTCTTTAGAACGTCATATAAAGCAAATCCATTCCCACAAGGCACTTGAGTTTGACCATGATGGCATGAATACGTATTTCTCGAGTTCTCTTACTAATGTTGTGTATAAATGAAAAAAGGAAAGGCAGTAGTGCAACACTGAAGCAACACTAAGCCAAAGAACAAAGTGTGCACAAGCCACACCAGGCCATGTGAAACACTGCAAATGTTTTAGTAAATGAGACAGGAACCAATGTGTCAACTGTTCAGATTCTTGCAGAATGTCCAGATTTTTGCCTCATATTTTTGGTCTGTTCCTCATAAAACTTGTGGTTTTCTGGCATATCACTGGGCTGATCTGAGGATTGATGTCACTAAATAATGACATACATTTGAGTTTCAGACTTCATACCCTTCAAAAAATGCATGTTAGCACAAACCCTGCTATTCTAGCAAATTTCTAAGTTTATAGGAGCAATATTTAAAATTTGTCCCTATTTTTAGCCCTTTGTCCCCATGTTATATCAGGCTTTGTCCAGATTTTTTGCACTAAGAGGTTGAGATGTTGATTTGGAACAATAAAGCTTAATTACATACTGCTCAGCATGCAAGTACCATCTCTGCAGTTCAGAATTCTGCTAGCAATACTGGTTTTCATTAATTCGTTTCCACTAAATGCCCTTTATTATGATGACAAATTCAGAATTCATTCCCTTCTGGAGAACATAAATGGGGAGCTCCCTAATGTACCTTTAAACAGGAAAACACGTTTTGATCCTCTAGTGAAGGAAATTTTCAAAATTCTAGAAAGGAAAGGAAAGATGATGGAGACTGTCAAACAATCTCTGTATATATTCGTGCTCAGGTACATCAAGACATATCCATTCAAGAAATGTCCCTTCTACTGTCCTCAGACCAGAGGTCAGCAGGTCAGACACAATAAAGCTTTAAGGCATAAAAGTGGCAGGGCAAGAAAGACAAGTCAATATGCTCTACTACAGCAAATCCATAGGCCCCTATCAGCAATCCTGACTCCACTAAGAACATTCTTTCCTTTGGCCCCTCCCCTCATAATACACTCCTCTCAGGTCACAGTGGAAGCTTACTGGCTCCTTTCAGTGAAAACTGGAAGTAGATAGCCTGAGATAAATGGGTAATGAACACCATTAGTTTGCAGAATAGAATTCAAACCTTCTCTCCTTACATGGGGGTGCCTCTGATCCCAGCAGATCAGATGGTTCTGGCCTTACCCTTCCCTGACCAGCTTCTGGCTCATGGATTTTATAAAGTATTCCCCTGGAAGAACAAGAAACAGGGTTTGTTCCAAACTCCTTCTGGGCCCCGAATGAGATGAACTACAGATACTTGTTCTAGACCTTTTAAAATTGATTATTTTCTTTAAGTTATCAACGTTCATAATGGTTACCCTGTAGTTTATCTGCAATTAATATCTATAGCATTCATGGTCACTTTGAACATCAAAGACACCCATTTGCATGTTCTTTAATTAGAGAACAGATACCAAGGAGACTCCCATTTCCCATCTACATAATTTATCTTTCATCTATTCACTGTTCACAGGGTTTCTACAAAATGTTTTACTCCAGCAGTAGAACTCATAATTACCAAAAGCATCAATACCTACCCATACATGGAAAACTGCCTACTGAAGGTCCATTCTGAGCAGCAACTACAGAAAAGCTCCAGCTGAACTATCTAAAAAACAATGGGTCATCCTTGAATCTCCCAAAGTCCAACTTGACACCCAGTTTATCCAAGGCCTTCCTGACAGCCACCATTGCCATAATCCTGTCGGGTTTTCTACCACCTAAGGCAGTTTCCTAGTAGATTTCATTCCAACATTAACTTAAGATGATATCCATTACAGTAAGGGAGTTTTTAGAGCCCTGGAATTTATGGTATCCATTTTCCACATGGTGTACTGGCAAGTCTCCCATGAGTAAGGCATTCAATTATATCTGAAAAATTGACAGGATCAACAGATACACACCCTTAGAGATGGAGCAACCACTTCTGCTGTGCATTAAGAAATAATTTGCATGGTGGGATACTTAATTCAGGGCAATTAGGTGGATGCAATTTCAGACCCTCCCCACACTCAGAACCTACAGACACTGGGGATAAGCCTTGGGAGAACTACCACACAACCAAAATACTAAATAAACTATAAAAAGCACAGAAATAGGAGCCACAGCCTTGGGGGTACACATCTGCAACTTCAAGGTACAGAATCAGTGGAATCCCAAACATGGCAAACAATATACTGGTGTTAGTGAGAAGTTAATGGTTATCATGGCTTCCAAGGACTTCAGGCCAGTTTGGAAACCAGCCTTCCTGCAACTGACCTCAGGAAACACCACAGTCATATGGTACATGAGAAAGCAAGGAGGGAATCCACTTGTTCATATGCAAGCATAGGAGCTAGCATCCAGTTGATAGATGGATCTCTGAGTATCATACATACCTGTGGATATCAACAATATGGTGGATATCCCCAGCAGATCATTATCCATCAAACATTATTGGCATCTGAACATAGCCATTTTCAAAGGGCTAATGGAAAAGGGAGGATAACAGTATAGATGTTCACCTTCACAGAAAACCACCAACCCCTAAAGCTCTGCAATGTGTTATCATACAAGAAGGCTCAGTGAGTGAATGCTATCTCATTCCTATGCAATGATGTCCTCAAATACGTGTACCCTACCTCCTTTGTTACCAAGGCTATTGCACAACAAAAGGATAAAGAGATGCAAGATGATATCGCTGGCTCCATTCTGGCTCAGAAACACTGATCAGTTTTCCTCTGTTGGTACAACTGAGGAAAGACCCATCATTCTCCCAATCTCCAGTGGTAGACCTGTTGACCCAGCAGTTGGGCTTATTGGTACACCCGAACCTGTTAGGACTCAGACTTACTACACAGATGATGTGACACACATTCTTCTCAGGTGCCTGTTTGCCATTGACCTGTTAAGCATTGTGAAAGAAGCTAGAACACATATCACAAGAAACTCATATTTGGCAAAGTGGGGATGATTCTGCATTTAGTGTACAAAGAATAGGAGTTCTACCCCTGCAGGGTTGTTCTTGGTACTTTTTGCAACAGGGCTTTCTCATTTCATAATATTCATTTGTTGGTAAATTCAGCATGCCTTCCTTTGATTCATCCTGGCACGTCACATGTTGCTAACACAGTTCCTAAAGGGGTGCAGTATTTACATTTACCTAGAAGGGCATTCCCACCTCAGTGGGACCTTAATCTAATCCTAGAATGAGTGCCCTTGATCCACTGGAGTCACCAGCCTCTGCTTCTCTTCAGTACTCTTCAAGAAAGGCAGTGCTCTTCCTTGCTATTCTCTGCTTTGAAAAATGCAGAGCTGCAGATCCTGATGGGCAAAGAACCCTTTGCATTGTTGCAAAAGACATTATGAACCTGAGAACCAACCCTTCTTTTATGATAAAGGTAGCCTCAGAAACTTCCCTCAATTAGACCATTCAACTGCCCCCCCCCCCCCCCCCCAAGTCAGAAAGTAAATACAAGAGGATTTTCTATCTGTTAAATGTCCACAGGAAGTAAGGTATTAACTAGAGAGGAAACTGATCTTTGTGCACAGCAGACCTGGTGCCCCTCCCTCCCTTACTCTTGGTAAGTCTTACGGCTTGGGGGTTTAAGGAAATTTCATCCCCCTCCATATGGTCTGACTGTACATATGTCCTTTTATAACATAGACAACTAGGTACTGAGATCTTTGATTATTTAATTGCATTAGTAATTATTTGTTTAACATGATGCTTTAAACATATATATATATATATATATATATATATATGTGGTTTTGGACTAGTATTTATGTTACTCCTTTGAAGGCATCTATGTGCTAAGACATCAGAGTAAAATAAAGCTGACACACATAACCTCATACCTATGCAGTTTGTTGCTTTCCTAGTGTTTATATATTTATTTAGTTGTGTGTGTGTGTTTTCATTGATACTATGGAATTCTACAGAGTTCTAGAGCAGTGTTAGTGACCACACCCAAATAGAACAAACAGAAGTCAAGTCACCAAGTAGTGATGACAATGAGAAACATATCAAATGACCTGCCAGGTATAGTGTATATCTGACAGTAAAATAATAAACAGATGTACATGGTACCTTTAAAGCATGCATCATGCCCACATTGGGAAAATGCATGGCCTATAACAGAATTGTGAAAATGGGCACATTCCTCACAACCGCCAAGTGGATAAACATATAGCCATTTGAAAAAAAATATATAATGCAATAAAGCGCTGACATTTACATGCCTAAAAATATATATTTAGCTTTAGCACAGTACAGTGGGTATCACCTGCAGCCAGAGCTGAAAATCAGTATAAGAAGGTCCCCGTCAGACCAGCCTAGTGATAGAGCAGATGTATTTTTTTCCTTTCCTTTCTTTTTCTTTACATGCTCTACAAACATCAGCTACCATATTGGGCCTATCCTCCAATCCTCCAAGCAACTATCAAGGTTTTCTTGCTTGGTCTAAACTGTTATATCTGTGGTAGCTTTGAACATACAATTGTTTCACAATAACAGGCCCAGATCCATGTTTGATGCTAGACAAGCAAATATCACTCAGCTGTAGTGCATATTCTGTTTGTTGGATGTGTATACCACTCACTGCCATTAGGTGTCAGTCTTTCCAGTATGAGTGAAATATTAGTAACCCTTATACCTTCTTTGACATTTACTTCTCAGAGGTCAAAACTACTGTTAAAGGTTTGCAGCTGAACAGATTTGCAGATGACTGTAAACTTGGTGCCATCATAAACTCCCCAGAAGACAAGATCCTCCAAAAGAGCCTTTCCCAAACTGATACCTGATGTCAAAACCATGAAATAAAGCTAAATGCCAATAAATGTAAAATAGTATCCTTCAGTAAGTGAGAGTTCCCTTCGGACTATCACATTGACAGCACCCCACTGAAAACTGATCCAGTAGTTAGGGATGTGGGACCCTATACAGACAATGAACTGTCCTTTGATCAATGTTTACCCATTATTGTAAGAAAGCCCTTTTTCATTGTACAGCTTATTATGAAAGAACTGAAATGTGATCATTCCACTGTATTCCACACTTAGCAGGTCGATTATTGGATATAATGCCCCCTTTGATATGCACCTGTCCAAATATTTGATGCAACTTGAATGCTCACAATGCCTTCTAACTAAGAAAATCAAGGGCCTAAAACATAACTATTCAGACAGCCTAAAAGCCTTCTCCCTCTTCTACAGGCTACTGATAGGTAATTTTTGCCTTGTGTACAGATCCTCAACAAACCCTATCCTATCAAGCTTACAGCAAGCTCACAAGTCCAATGGAGGCATAAACACCCACTACACCCACTCAAGAGCTCTCAATCTCTTTTGCAACAGAAATATAACATGGTGGGATAAATATGTATCACAGAGAATACCACTTTGACATCATCTTCCTCCACATAAAGCAAAGTACTATTTAAACATAATCTGAAAGAACGGATGGTAACTGCAGACTCACCTCTGGTTTAGCACCCTTGTCCTTCATGGATAGGGGCAACATGTAAATGTTCTTCTCACCTATGGGTTATTTGTACTTAAAACATAGGGGCTAAAAACTTCATGGGAGTGAATGTAGGGCAAGGCTTATAAAGATTCTCATTGACCAACAGTCTAGTAAGTAGCTGTGAACGTATGAACGTCACCAGGTGGATCCTCCAGTACCCTAGCCACTAATCACACTTGAGTCAGATGGATTACAGCCCAGACTATAATCCTCTGAGACACAGAATTGACAATATAACACTTGTTTGAACTGTCAATTCTACATCTCAGAGGGCTATATCTTGCAATCCACATGCAAGGACACATCAGAAGATGCAGTGCACACCCATGAAAATCTGTCAGGTGATCACTGTATGTGCAATGTATCACAGTACAATATCAAAAAAGCATGATGGCATTCTGGTCTAGGATACTAGAGTTCTAATGTGGCAGTCTGAGATACCCAAACCAGAATATCGATCAGAAGAAAACGGTAGGAAGGACTGCTGTGCATAGAGGAGAAGTAGACAAACCCAGTGTGCCCAGGTACAACTGACAAAGCAACAAGTGAGAGAAAATGATGCATTGTGAAACAATGCATGCAGAATATGGTGCAAGCAGCTGGGGTGCTGCGATGATGCAATGACATGTCAGATGCAGGGTATGCTAATCGGAGCATTTCCAGTCTTTTTGCAGATTTAAAAACTGCGGTTTACAGATTTTTATCAAAGCATAACCAACAATTTTGACGATTTTGAATTTGAAAAAAGGTTTGGAGGGATACAGTGGCTCCAGTCAGACATTTATAACACTGAAAACATAAAGGGGAGGTTACATGTTGCAGAGCCACCATCACCTGTACAAGCAACAACACATATATTACACACCCAAGACACAGGTCTGTGTATATGTCTGGCTGGAACTTTGGATCTCTAGAGCTAGGAAAATAGACACATTTTTAATATTTTGATGGGAGCATCACTGTGGTAATACAGATGTAACATAACCATTAGGCAGGTTATCATGCCAACCTACCCCAAGATCAGATGTGCTGTGCTGCCACCGGAACTACCCTATCGCACAGGAGTAGCAAGGTTGGAATATACGTTATGAGAGATGGAAGTCCGGAGGCAGATTCTAAGGTGCAGCCATGTCATGGCATGACAGGGATCACTAAGCAATTTACAGGTCTAGACACAACACTTTTATAAGCAAATTTTGAAGCCAGCTGAGTTTCTGCCTGGGATACGCTAAGGCACTAACTTGTCGTGTCTTGAAAGAGCAATAAGAGAATGTATTAGTTCTTGAAAATTCTGTGTCAGACAGTAAAACAAACATGTTTATGAGATCATGGCATGACATCTTTTGTGTGGCCATTAACATTTTCCCATGGTGCTGTTTTGCATTGTTCTGCATACTTCACTCCACAGTACATTGGCAATACTGAGCACCATCATGCAATTTGCAAAACATGTCTGACAAAGAATATACCACCCTCATGGTATTATCATGGGAACTAATGATCTGCTTAAAACACTGCCCTTTGGAAATGAATGTGCAAGTGGAGATCGCATAATCCTGTTAAAACACAAAATGGCAGGTAGGAGATTTTCAGCTGCTACTGTCTTTGTGCATTTCCTATTATGCATGTTTTTCACATTTATCTTCATACCCTCTTTGTTACACTATTTTAAAAATTAAAAAAAATGCTTTTTCCATAAAATAAATGCCACCTGCCTGTATTATCCTCAACCATTTCCATCACTCTGCTTACTGCATTCTCCTCTTCTTGCTTTATACTACTGCCCCTACAAACATGTCATTACCTAATGTGTTTCCCTAGCACTTCTCTTGCACAATCCCACACACTGCATTTAGCACCACTGCATGTTTTGCATGAGTCAGGTTTGGGGCATTTTTGGGAAACAGTTTGTTGCTGTGGTGTTAATATCTCTCTCTCTGCAAACTGTGTATTCAGCATTGTAGACTATGCTGTCAGATAGCATGTGGACAATACTACCTGAACACCATTACAGCAGGACCTGTACATATATATACCTGATGTGCTTTCCTAGCAAACTGCATGCACACAGTGGTACACGAGTCTTGCTTTTGTGGACACATATTCTGAGCATACTGTTATATTCTGCATCAGAAAATGAGTATGGTTTTTAGTACACTGAAAAACAAATCTACTGTGGCTGCTCATTATTTTTTGTGAGATGTTGACAGTACTATCCATAGCTGTGGGTGTCCAAAGGCATGTGGTAACTCCTTTGTGGTTTGGTTACAGTTTTACTGCATTACTCTTGTGATAGCTGTTACATTACTTTGACATTCTGCAGCTACATATTGGTAAATACCAGTCAAACACAGTCTGGCAATTTCATGATTATAACTTTTTTTATTATTATGGAGCTTTTCTCCCCAGGACTCCATTGAAAACGGGTTCTTCTTGGCCCAATGGACCATCCTGGCAAACAAACTGCAAATAAATAAAAAATAAATAAATAACACTGGCAACTCTTTGAAGACACCGCTTTATGTTTTATTTCTATTAAATACTCATCTCTGTGTTGCATGTCTGCATTACTAGACATAGCATATTTTAATTCAATGCAGTTACATGAATCTTCATGGCGTGTGCAAAAGACATTGATTGTCCATTTTATCCAGAAAAATACCAGTAAATTCCTAAGCTACATTTTAGAAAACATGATATTTTTAGGGTATTTGATGTTTTAAGACAGAACACATTAATTTTCATTTGCATTTCTTCTTATATCTGCCACATTCAGTGTGGTCAGTTTACTTTACCAGTATTCTGTGCTTTGAATCTGTTTTATGTTGCCCATATATAGATGCTCCATGCCTTGGACATATGGCCTCATGGCATAACTTTTTTGCCCTATACTATTTTAGTAATGTTTTTGGTTTATGTACTGTTTTACTTGTTTACTGGATGTATAACTTGCTGAGCACTACTGAAGCTTTGTTTCTCATGTTTGTGTTTTTTGACATCACACTTGTCAAATTCAGTATTTCTGAGCTGGGAATTTGAAACAATGTACTGGTGTTTATGTGCTTGTCCTGAAGCACACACCTTGTTAGGGTAGTTTTGATATGACTAGTGTCTAGTGTACTTGTATGCCTTTCATTTTAAGTTACTAAGCTATGTACAGGTATACTTATTTTGCCAGTTAATGCTGTTTCTCCTTTCTATTGGTTTGCGAGGCATTCCCGTAATTGCCTTAATACTGTTTGTACAATGTGCGAAGGGTTACACTGGTTTCTGTGTTGTGTGGTGTGGTTTAGGTTTATACACAGATACTAGGCAGTCACTCCACAGATCATATACAGCCTGGCATGAACACCCAGCATCAGGAGTTCCCCCGGTTCTAGGAGAGATTCGCCAAGAGGGAGAGATCTAACAGCACTTGCAACATTACAGACTCTGTACTCAGAAAGACAGTTATCACCATGTCTTTATTTAGTCTGTTGATGGTAGCATCAACATATGTGCCCAACAAGACAATTAACCAAAACATTCACCTGAGTAGTTCAAGGCTTAGTATGGATTTGGGGCTTTTGAGGTGTCTGCACCTTTGTGATTCTCTGAAGTATTTACATTGTAGAGATCTGTAATGTGGGGAAAAGGTGCTGTGGTTCAATGGCTGTAGTGGTTTATTTCTAAGTGCAGTAGTCTTGGACAATGACTTTTTAACCATCGCAGCATATGCAAGAGTGGTAGGTGAATTCTGCAGATGGTGGGACAGCTAGGGTAGTGTTCAGACAGGCTAGCTATGGTTAATAAAATATAGGGTCTAAAATATGTACAACAGCTAAAAGAACTATGATTTAGTTATGCTTTAATGTTTTCTTTTCTGGCCCAGTTGAGTGGTGAGGCCTGTTAAATGTTATGGTCATAGTGGTTTTGGCATAGCAATACAACTGGATCTAGAGCTAGGCAACCTAGGCACTTACTAGGGCCTGATGACTTGGGGGAGTGGCCTTTTTAATTAAAAAAAAAAATTGCATGTCTTTAAGAATGCAATCTGCATCTCTGCATGCACTGACACACACATCTATATCTACATTCCAGCTACTTCTCTCCCTGCATAAATGCATGTATATTTTAAACATTCAGTTCCTGCTGCTTCTTTTCTGCGCAGATTTAAACTTGCTTGAGAGACTTTTGTTCCTACTTCTCTGCATGAATGTATCTTTGTGTGCGCGTGTGTGTGTGTGTGTGTGTGTGTGTGTGTGTGTGTGTGTGTGTGTGTGTGTGCGTGTGTGATTAAAATGCCCTAGGTAGGATGACAGGTTAGTTAATTAACTTGCTCAAGCTCAAACCCTGTACCTTGTAACAGGAGATGAGCCTGAATCCCCTACACCAGCTACTTAAAAATGTCAGTGCATTTTTCAAATAATTGTGAGTTTCAGTGCATTTTCAATGAGTTGTAAGTTTCATTACATTTTTCAAGGAATTGTGAGTTTCAGTGCATTTTCAATGACTTCTATGGTTCAAGGGAAGAGAGAAGTTTAATGTTGCTCATGCTAAGTTTATTTTTAATGTGCAACTGTTTTCTTTATCACATGGCTTTCAGTGTTTGTGCTATAACATTTGAAAACAGTGTTAGTAGCACAATAAGTACTATACTTGCCTTTGGTGTAGAAGGACATGGGTTCCTCTCCCACACTATGTAGACGGGTTGTTGATGCTCCAATGTACATTAAGGGGGTGGGGTGCTGCAGTCCTGAGTGTGTCTTCCTTTGGATGAGATACCTAGTATCTATGAACCTGTTGTTTGTTTAACAACCATTCTCTATTGCACTATTACCAGATTATCATTTTTTTTTAAACATAAGATAGGCAATTTACTCTTCAAGGGCAATAGACACTGAAGTTGTAGATGAAACACTGAAATGTAGTTATTTGACAGCAGTAGCCTCTTCATTAGTTACATATCTCTTTAATGTGGAATCATTCAGATGACTTTCACTTCTGTAGAGACTGTGCATATTGACTGATACTGACAGATTGTAATGAAGTTTGAGTGACCTTTTATGGTTGAAATATTTTGAAATGGGTAGTTTTGTCATTATTTATTCATAGGTTTTGTTTCATTGTTTACTAGAAAAGAATGTTCAAAACTTCAAATTTAAAGCATACTCTAACACGTGGTGTTGTATTATACAAGAAATATAATTTAGTACAGTTGGGAAGGTGAGCCAAAGAACAGATGCATGCATGCATAGTCCTAAAAATGTGTGTAAGGAGGTCTGTGGTAACAGCCCAAAGGTAAAATTAATTGAGCACTGGCCACATGCATTTTCTTTGAACATGGGTTTCAAGGGCAGAGACATTTACTGTTCATACTAAGTCTGTTTTCATTGTGACGATGTATTGCATAACTCTCAACCTGTTAGCACAAAAAACAAGCCAAAATAATGGGGGGCCAAATCCCCAAAAATAGGGACAGATTTTAAATATTGCTCTTATAAACGTAGAAATGTGCTAGAGTAAAATGTTTTGTCTTGTCATGCATTTTCTGAAGGATATGCAGTCTGAAACTCAAATACCTGTCATTATTTAGTGAATTCAATCCTCATTGATTTGCCACAAAAATCCAGAAAACCACAAATTTTATGAAGAACAGACCAAAAATATGAGGAAAAATCTGTATAGTTGACAGGTATGAATTGTTTTGTTTATCAAATGGCTATCAGTGTTTGTGCTATAAAATTTGAAATAACAGTTTGAAGTTAAAGTCATATACTTGTACTCATTGTAGCAGTAAAGAAGAAAACAGTATGCACACTGCCAGGTTTGAACAGTGTTTATGGTAACTGGGGAGTAATGGGATAGTGGAATGGTTGCTTGGGGGGGGTGATTCATTACCCTACCTAGGGCCCCATTTCACCATGATCCAGCTCTGCAAAGCAATGAAGTTAATTGAGGGTAGCAAATAAGCAATTATTTCAGTTGTTCTTTGCTGCTTCAGTTGCTTTACTTCTGCTAATGCACATGATGTGGCTTATATTTAAGATGCTTAGTGACGCTGGTGTTTTGATTTGCCTTTGGCATTAACTATCCTGAAATTTGGGCAAAATCCATATGCCACGTAGCAACAAACTAATTTCTGAAAACACATCCAAATCTTTTGCAAACTATGATTCAATAAAAAGTTAAATGTGGGGTGGGACTATGATTCAATAAAAAGTTAAGTGTGGGGTGGGGCGGGGCACAAAAGATGGTGGTTGTGTAATGAAGCTTCACAATCAGCACAGCTATACATGTTACAGGAACAGAATGCCTGTAGTTTGTAAGGCATCCTGCTCAAAAAATAGAGGCTATACAGTCTGAATGCAAATAAAGGACACTGTAGGTATTCCTGAATGTTATTTGTGGATACCTAGCTAGATTCATTTATTTATTATTAGCTGCTCCCCCAAGATGGTGGCTGCTACAAATTATCCAAAAACACATAGCATTGAAATCCATGCATTTTGTAGCCATTCTGCTCCTAAACTGAAGGATTTTTTGTCACTAATGCTAAAAAAGATAATGTTGTGGTTTTTGAACTGTAACATATGTATATTTAACTGGATTACTCTCTTGTTTACTGTGCGACTGTTTCTTTCACATGTTGAAAATTTCTTCTGACTCCATACAGCAAGGTACTTTCATAAGAGGCAGTGTGAGATCACGACCATTGATGGTACAAGATATTTTATGGGAGCAGCTACTACAGAAGCTGAAAGTCTCAAACCAGAAGAGAAAATTCCTCATTTTGAATCTCCATTTGCCAAACAAGGTGGAATCACTTACTCAGCATCACATGCAGATAGAAAAGTCATGACGCAGAAAGCATTAGAGGTACGTGCACAGCATTCAGAATGTAAGATTAATTATTTCAAAAATCATTGCTGCTGTGCAGCTGATGCAGACAAAACCAACAGCTTTCTGCAACACTCATTTCAGAAGTATTTGTACAAACAACTTATAGAATTACTTCAAAAGTTAAAGCTATCTTGTCTGGGCACTTCCTCTTAATTATTACTACAGTAATCTACAAAGGAACTTGTACTGCGAAAGGCAAACGGAGAATCCTAATAGTGTGAAGTTTGCAGGATTTCATGTAAAAAAAATATTCAGTATTATAGCAAAACTATGTATGGCGAAAGAAAGGCTTTTGTTCTAGCTGTGACAGGGCTGACATACTTGGTTATAAAATTCCAGTTAAAATACCCAGCAAAACTGGGGTTCCAAATATAAAGAGGTGCACTGGTCAATTGAACTCCTACAGGAAGCTGCGGTTACCTTCAGCAATTCGTCAGTAATTAAGCATTTAACTACCACTAAATCTGGAAATAAAAATGATATTAACTCAACTATATGAGGTTAAAATAATAAATCTAATAGTAATAATAACTTTTCACTATGTGGGTAACCAAAATACTTTGGAAAGGGAGAATGATATGAAAAGGATGATACATTCTGTTCCAGCTTTTTTACTGCCATGATTAATGAATCCATCCTCAATCCCTTTTTCCCATGTTTACACATGGGGTATGGGCATCACTTCAACAGTGGCAATCATCTTAATCCACAGTTTACAGCATCAGCTGGCTCGCCACGATGATTCTGCAAATCAAAGCAAACCTCCCAGTGGAAGAAGTGAAACACCTAGAGTGTACAGCTGAAAAAACTAATGCTATAAAACTTTGCCAGTGTTCAAGCAAGGCTCTACAACTAGCAGCACTGCCTAGAGGCAGACGTTGGTAGGTTGCAAGTCCTTTCGCCAAGACATCAGAGGTAAGTGATCCCTCCAATGAGAATTTTTTTTGTCTTATTGCAGCTTGCATAGACTGAGTAATATAAATGCAACACTCTGTATATCTAGATGGCTGTGAGAGTGACAAACAGCTTCTGACTGCTCCTGTTGAGTGAAAAATTTACAGTTTGTTCAGAGGTATGGCTTCTTCCATGAAGATAAACTGCTGCAATTAATGTAACCTTTTAGCAGATTGCACAACGGCTCTAGTGGCTTATAACTTGAAAGCCATTAAGTGGCTGAATTTCAGGGTACAACTGGTTCTTTTTTGTCATTTTACAGATTTGTGCTCATGTATTGTCAAGCATCAACCTACAGACCAGATGGCTAATACTGGTGTACTCTTTTATTTATGCAGTGAATAGGCTGTCTGTTCAGAAAATGTAGGTGCTTTACAGTTTCACAGGCCTGAGACAGGAACAAAAAATGAACTGATGTAGGTATTTGTTGAATATTTATGTTTTGCATGCCCCCCCCCCCCCACAATTTTGTCTGTATTTCAGCAGTCAGGTGAATATAAACCTCCATTGCAGCTGGCTGAATTCTATACATTTATAGGTTCAGATTTGCTCTCTTCTTCAGTCTCCATTAGCAGAGAAAGACTAGTTTGTTATATCTACAGTGTTATGTACTACAAAAAAGCCTTAAACAAATGCATGAGTGGTCTAAATCTGTTAATAAGGTTATTCTTCATACAACATGCATATTCATAAGTGGACTAGTGTATGCTGCTCTTTACGTGGCTGAGCGTTGTGACCATTACATATGAGCCCTCTCATATTTGAATTGTAAGAAATGTGTGTGTGTGTGTGTGTATATATATATATATATATATATGTGTGTGTGTGTATGAATATTAATGTGAGAACCTTATTGGAAATAGTTTTGTATTACCTTCTATAAGCATGAGATGAACTGCAGCAAAACACAAACACAGCAAACAATATTTTATATTTAAATGCACAATAGCCTTCATATAGTTGTCTTTGCTTAGCAATTTTTAATCGGCAAGAATTTTACTGCCATCCCATTTATATGCATTACATAAATGCTTACACCTGAACAAATAATTATCACAATAATAACATTCCGAGAAAACACACTCATTTTGATCACAGTCTTCGTAAACCTATCTGTTAACCTAGCAGTGGTACTTATTCATTAATACATAGTAGTAACTAAGACATTTATTATAATGTCCATTCAGTATAAAAATACACTGCAATAATTAAAGAATAAAGACTTGCTTTCTATACTTTAGACATAGTTTTATGCTACTGCAATAATTAAAGAATAAAGACTTGCTTTCTATACTTTAGACATAGTTTTATGCCGTCTATCTCCATACAGATACAGATCACACCCAGTAGCTCTGTAAGCATATAAATATGTGGATCATTTTGCAATCTCTGTCAATAGCAAATGTTAACACTTGTAAGCAGTTTTGTACCTGTGATATTGGATTTTATATTTAGCCACATGTGCATGTAGTGTTTTCTATGTGGGTAAGGCCAAATGGACATTTACAGAAAGAAGTATGAATCATAAGGAGTCCAGAAATAAGGTGAATGCATTAGTCAGGCCTTTGTAACAGCAGTAGTCAACAAGTCAACACTTTTCAATTTCAGAATGTGGGGAAATGGGAGTTTTATACAGAAACACACATCTTATTGAATAGAGAAAACTTGGCAATGCAAGTCACAGGCTGATAATACGTCTAGTTTTAACAAAAGGTTCAGTATTTTTCCATAAATGAAGTTAACAGAATATCATTTAAGAAAACAAACTGTAGCTTGAGAATTATTAGCAGCTTGATGCTACATAGTGTCTTTAAATGTATTCGTTTTTACAGACTGGAGAAGAGGTTCTTGAAAATTTTCAGTTTGTTATATTATGTTTGTGCATTATCTGAAATGTTTCGGAGTAAGTTATATTCTCTCTGTGCAATATATATCAGTTTTTTCCACATTGTACCATTTTATTTTGATATAATATGCTGGTGTTCCTGTCTGTGTTGGTTTCTCTCTGTACTCTGATTTCCTCCTGGCTATTCTGTACTGTCCATATATACTGCATGTATCCCTGCCTATATGAGCCAGGTTGTAGGAAAGAGAGAATTTTAGGAATTGAAACCCAAAACTACAGGATGTAATTCAAGTAGTCACTTTGTACATAACTGACTTGTATTGTTCATAAATTTGTTGTGTGAATGAAATTCCCATCAGTTAACTTACTGTTTGATTGAAGGTCAGATGTTGCCTCTTTTGCTGGCACCACATGTCATTTTATTCAATTACTGCCTTATGTAGTGGCATTTGTATCCTAATTATTTTTGCTAGTAGGCAAGTTCCCTCTGTTTCTTAATGTCATATTGCTAGTGTCTTGCAGTTTAGATTTTTTGATAGGTGTCAAGCATTTTGCAGAAGGGTATAAATCAGTGGTGGTTAGTGACCTCAAAACAAGGGGCAGGGCTGACGAAATGGTTAAATGGGTGGGGCTAACTAGAATGTGGTGGGGCTCTGTGACATCCCTCCTCTGGGCCAGTAATCAAGGAGTCTCAATCCTCACCACTGACACAGGTGGGGAACATTCACTTAGAACAAAAAAAGATGCAGAGTACTTTCAACTACAGTTCTCTGCACCAAACACAATTTTCCTTAAGAGCACACAGGGGGCACACCTAGTCCTGGGGCCAGACTTCCTCCTCCATCCCCAAATAAGACTTCATCTTTCTTTCTGCAAAAAACAGTGCTCTGTGTCCCTGCTCCACATAGCTCACACATACGCGCACTCTTTGAGATTTTATTTTCGCACACACCTGGGAAAGATTGGCACAGATTTACCAGCTATGCCAACTCTACCCAGACTATACAGTAGATTCACTGCCACCAGCCAGCAACTTTACGGCTCTTACCAAAATACCCAATTACTCTTAGTAAAATTAACACTTGTACAAATGGTAATGTTAACCAAGCAGCTAGACTTTCAGGAGCATGAAGCCAACAGTGCCACCAAATAAATGCAATTACTCTCAAAGGTGAAACTATTTTCTAAAAGACCAGCCACAATGAAAGGTATAGATATTTTTGATAAATAAAACAGAAAACATGAAAAAATACTTAATATCTATTTACAATAAACACTAGAGTTTCAATTCACAGGAAATATAAAAACAACACAGATGGATGGAAAGATACAGACACAGAAAAACAATATTTAATTATTCTCACTATATTTTCCTGACTGAAGAATTACTGTTCCCTGGTTACTTACTAAAACAAGGCAAGATGAAGTAGGTGAGTGGTCTTTGTTGTCAGGTTTCCAAAAAACAGAGTGCTGAGTGTCACTATCACATCTCTCACTAATATCTAAAATAATGTTAGTACTAGCTATAGAATAACATCACATCTGGTCACCTGATTCTGTGGTTCCCACACTACCCCCATCCTGACAAGAAGCTGAACCTGAATCTAGCAAATATGCATCACAATACACACCTAGAGATTTGCTAAGGCATCTGGAGACTGTAAAACAATTCCAATACTTTCTGCAGAGACTAACCAGCCATTCTTTGGCACCCAGGGTAGAATTTAGTTCACCACTAAGGATAATATGAGCAGGATCCCAGTACAGATATTGCATGTCTGGCTGCATTCAGGCCTGTGAGAGAAAATCTTTATGACCTAAACCAAGTCGTTTAATTTCAAGCTATTTTTCTTAAGGTAAACTGGGCTGAGCTTAACTTCTTCCCTTCCATCATCCTCTGCTAACATGTATACATTTCAGCAGTTACAACAGTACAGTCTGATATAAATGTATATTTCTTTTCTGTCCAGCAGGACCCACTGTTGATACTACACAAGCCACTTTACAAATACATTTTTAACACAAGCATCTGAACAAATCAGTATGATATATAAATGACATAAATTTCTTTAAAAAACTCCTGCTAGTTATACTGACTGACTACACATGCACTGCTCTAGCCCCTCTGGCATAGCTGACACTACCTCACATGGTCACAGGCTCTATTATAGAAGGTCAGTGACCATTACCTGTGACCAAACAGATGCATACATTTATTTAATCCACAGATGGCCTCCATAAGTACCCACTCATTATAGCCACTTTAAGGGACCATATACATCTCACATGCCTGACTGTAATTAAAAAGGCTAGGAACCAACTATTTTGCATCCCAGCTCAGTGTCTTTTGATACTTAGATATAGAATTGTGTTTCATTTCATTTATTTACAATTATGGACATAATAGCCTAATATATTCCTCATGTATTTTTTTATACATTTGTGATGTGGTGTATACAGCCCTATTTAGCTATATATTATTTTTTGTGTATTATGTTCCTATATATTTTTCAGTACATATATATTTCCATACTCATTTCTTGACACTGAATTGTATTTTATTTTATTTTATTTTATTATTTATAATTATGGGCTTTATAGCCTACTTCATTCCTCATACCTTTCATATATTTGTGATGTGGCATATACAGCTTTATTAAGCTATTGTATATTTTGAGGATTATGTGTCACTTTTCAGTACACATATATATACTTTATTCTTTTTTTGTACTGAAACTTTTATGCAATGAATTAACAGGAAGTGATGTCATTCTAATCTAATTATGAACATTATATAAGATGATGCTTCATTGCTTTTGACTACTGCACTACTGAAGGAAGCCTTGCGGCTGAAACCGGTCTAGTTACTGTGTTCAATAAAACTATATTGATCTTTCTTGGTGCTGGCTACTCTCTTTTTTGGGTCTACTAAGCACACTTGCCGTGCACCTGCCTAACTTGCTAGCTCACTTTTTATACTAGTTAAAATGGAACCTTAGATAAAGGACTCTATGGATCCCCATGTTTCACACTAGCCTCCCCCCCCCATTCTGGCCCCCA
The DNA here is from genome assembly GCF_019279795.1 of Protopterus annectens. Classification (NCBI taxonomy): domain Eukaryota; kingdom Metazoa; phylum Chordata; order Ceratodontiformes; family Protopteridae; genus Protopterus; species Protopterus annectens. The sequence continues at coordinate 597,762,372 of NC_056747.1, forward strand.
CAACATTCGGACAGATTACTTCTTTCTTGCTTTTTTCACATGTTTTTACCTTCCCCCATTACTTTTTTTTAACCTACTCCAACTTGCCAAGATTCTACTGTGATAAGTCTGGAGGATACAACTGAATTTAGCAGGGGGTCATAGGGTTTTACATTCTCTGAGATGGATCTTAGAGCTTTTTGCTCACATCTTTTTGATGTAATGATGGCCTGAACAAAAAATTTTGACTATGCTAAGGAAAAAAGTTAAGGCTGACTTTTTTCTTGAAAGAAAAAAAAAGTTGTAGTTCGAGCTTGACATTTAGAGCTAACAAAACAGTAGTTCCTCAATAAAATGAGAAGACAAATGCAAAGATATATAAATAATATCTGGGAATAGTGCCTGCCTTCCTGCCCCTCCAAAGAAAGAGATAATTACATTCTGTTTACCCTTCTGGTTTTAGGCTGGTATGAAAATAAAAATGGAAATGAGCAGAGATGCATATTATACAGTTGAAGGTCTGGGAGAAGAAACCAAAGTACATGGATAAAAACCCAAACAGGTCTGGGAGAAAAAAAACAAAGTACATGGATAAAAACCCAAACAGACAGGGGAAGTACATGTAGAGTCCACAGAGAAGGAATCACAGCCAAAAATGCAACCAGACAACTAAATGCTGTTAAATGGTGGCAATACATGATGCAGTACTCTGCCAATGATCATCTGCTATCACATTCATCTTAATCGGGCCACCACAGATAGTCACTTATTGAGTACAGTGCTGATGTCTGACAGTGATTGAAAGTGAACAACTTGCTACCGTTAGATACATTACACATTCAGTCATTTTCATCATAGACAATCCCCATACTGATCAATTACAGTCACTTTATTGATTATGCACACTTCAGATGGGTGATTATTTCCAAATACCATTAGCTGGCTTCATACAATTGCATACTACACATGCAAAAGCTAAAATAATTACTGCTTAACTAGAACAAGGACAACGGTGTCTATCACTTTCATCCACACACATCCTCTTTACCCAGCAATTAAAGCCAACTCTTTTGAATGTACATACCTCAGATACCATAATGCAATTAAATAAAAATGTTAAATAAATAAAAAAATCATAACTACTGGCAACATTTATTTACTTCAATTCTCTACAGGGGCAAACATGCATAAAGGCTTGTCTGACCGTCAATTACAGCCACTTGCAGGAATGTGACTGTACATTTCCAGCATACGGATGTGTCAAATTAATAAGTAAATACAAATGGCTACACAGGAATTTATATTCTCAGCTCACTGCTGTTGGAACAATATTTTACCACACCATATGTCTCAACCTTTTACTCTAGAATCAAGGAGAAAGCTAAATATAATGGTGGACAAAAGACCACAATCAGGAACAGCCTTTGCCATTATATTCTTAGAAACTTGCTATAATAACAGGCTTTGCATTAGCATTCTCTTATTTTTTTAAGGCTATTAAGTCTGTAATCTCTTTTTGATTTGTCAGAAAAAATACACACACAAGTTTTACAAGGAACAGAACAAAATGTGATGCAAAACAGAGATTTCTGCAAAATCAGTGAAAGTTGAGACCATCAAATTGCAGACAGTTGAGAATACTTATGCCCCCCTGCCACGCACACACAGGTATGAAAAAATAAGTTATGTACTCATCATAACATTCCATGTGTGTTGTCCATCTTCACCTTCATTCTTACCAGAATGGGTTTGAATCCGATCCACAGATCCGACTCTGCCTTATTTGCAAGCTTGTCTTCCACTAGCCCGTGGCTAAACCCTATCCCAGCATGCCCTAGGAACATCTCCCAGATCTTGTTTGCAGTCATAATAATAATAACAAAAAAATACTTTTATAATATCTCAGAGTGCAGTCAGGAAGGTCAGAGAACAATGATGTCCCATTGTAGCAACTCAGTCTTCCAGGAGAAAAAACTGGCTGGGAGAAAGGAGGGTGGGATGTAAGAATGAAGGTGAAGATGGGCAACACACATATGTTATGGTGAGTACATAACTTCTTTGTGTGTTGTTGTCCGATCTCACCATATGGGACACCATCCCTAGCACCATTTTTCTTGGGTGGCTCAAGGGAGAATATTTTTCAGAATCGTGGAGCCAAAAGAGGCCTTGTTCCTGGAGGCCAAATTGACTTTGTAATGAGTGATAAAGGTATGTGGTTTTGCCCATGTTGCTGTAGCACAAATGGTATCAATTGGTAGTCTAGTTACAAAGGTGGAGGAGGTTGCAATGGCTCTTGTAGAGTGGGCTTTGACCTTCTGGGGGAGATCTCTGTTTTGAGATTTATAGATGTAGGTTATGCAATCTGAAAGCCATTTTGATAGTGTCACTTTAGAAACTGAGGTACCTTTCTTTGAATCTGAAAAAGATATAACTAGCTAGTCATATTTTATGAAGTTCTTAGTCCTGTGTAGATAGAAGTGTAATTGCCTATGCACAACCAGCTGATGCAACATATATTCCGCCTTATTCTCGTAATTTAGGTAAAATTCTGGAAGCTCTATAGATTGGTTCAAATTATATTCTGAACAAACTTTTGTCAAAAAGGAAGAATTTGATCTTAAGGATAAACTGTCGTCGTGGAAAAGCAAATAGGGGGCTTTATTGATAAGGCTTGTAGCTCTGACACCCTTCCGGCAGAAGTAATAGCTATCAAGAGAATAGTTTTCCATGTCAAAAACTTACATTTGCAAGATGATGCTGGCTCAAAAGGGGGAAAAATTAAATGGGATAGGACAGAATTTAAGTCCCATGGTGCAGGAGGGTCTCTGATAGGAGGTCATAGAGAGTACCTTTTAGAAATGCTTTGCACAGCCTATGAGACATTAAGTTGAGACTGGATTCACCGATATGGAAACTAGAAATCGCTGCTAGTTGGACTCTTATGGTAGCTGCAGCTGCACTCTCATTGAATAATCTTGCTAGAAACTCTAGAATGGAAGTGACTGGGGCAGTAAAAGGATCAATATGGTTATGGGAAAACCATAAAGAGAACCTTTTCCATTTTCTTCTATATATCTTTCTTGTTGACGTTTTATGAGAAGATATTGGTATATGTTTAATGAGTGGTTAGGAAACCTGGGTATGGTTGGAATTGGAGCAGCCAAGCTGTCAATCTGAGGGCTGAAGGGAAGGGTGGAGCATTCCTGATGTGCGAGTCAAAAGGTCTGGAACTGGGTCCAGAATCCAAGGCTCCTCCTGAAGATGAGGCCACAGGAAGGAGAACCAGATCTGACAAGGCCAGTATGGGGTGATGAGAATTAAGTCCCTTCCCAAACAATTGGCTATCTGAAGAACTTTGGGTATCAAGGGGAAGGGAGGAAAAGTGTAGAGAAGACCCGAGGGCCAATCATGAATATGTGCATCCCTTGGTGACTCCCGCGGAAGGGGGATAAAGGCAAAATAGCTGCTTCATTTCACATTCATGGATGTTGCAAACAAGTCACAGCTAGGCTGGCCCCACTTGTGGAAAATCTTTTCTGTCACTCCCTGTTTTAGGGACCACTTGTGAGGCATAAGAATCACTCTGATGAGCCTTTCCTTTATCACGTTGGATCTCCCCGGGATGTGCATTGCTATCAGAAAACTTTGGGAGGTCACCCACTGCCATACTCTCGGGGCCTCTCGACAAAGGGGATAAGATCTGGTTTCATCCTGTTTATGTACCAGGCCACTGACGTTGTCTGTCTGTATTTCAATAGTTCCCAGTGGAAGAGAGTCCTGAAATGCTTGCAACACTAGAAGCACTGCTCTCATCTCTACGACATTGATGTGCAAATGTGCCTCGTGATCCTGCCCAAGTGCCTTGGACAGTCTTTCCCAGATAATGCCCTCCACCCAATCTGAGAAGCATCCGTGGTTACTGTGGCCAATGGTTGTAGAAGTACAAAGGTCGATGTAACGTCACCTGAGTGGAGTAAAACCACCAATGAAGGTCTTTCCTGCAAGTTTATCATCATTATTTTGTGGGACATCGGTAATTCCTACATCAACCACTGAGTGGACAGTAGCCACTGGAGAATTTTCATGTGTAGACATGCTAATGGGACCAGAGTTATTGCTGCTGCCATGGTCCCCAAGACTTTTAGGACTATCCTCACTTGAGCTTTTTTTTTTTTTTTGAGAAGACTTGAGATCTGGCATCATAGAACTTGGACTCTTTACTGAATCCAATTCTGCTCCTATAAATACTACATGTTGAGAAGGTAGCAAGGCAGATTTCTTGTATTTTATTGTAATTCCTAGGCAAGAGCAGAGCTGCAAGGTCATCTCTTTCTTTTATTAGTAGATGCTCAGTGGTGGCAGTTAGGAGTCAGTCGTCTTAAGTATGGAAACACCTGGAATGCTAGGTGTCTCAAGTGAACCACAACTACTGCCATACATTTGGTGAACATCCGAGGGCTGTAGTGAGGCCAAAGGGCAGAGCTCGAAACTGGTAGTGACTGGCTCCCAGCCAAAAGCACAGGTGTCTCCTGGATCACCTGTCCTTTTTTATGTGGTAGTACGCACTCTGGAGATCTATCAAGCACATCCAATTTTCTTGTCCCAGAAAAGGAAGCATTGACTGCAATGTTACCATCCAGAACTTTGAACTTTTTTATTGATCTGTTTAAATTGCTGAGATCCAGAATTGGTCTCCAGTCCCCTGTATTTTTTGGAACTAAAAAGAATCTTGAGTAAGTTTCGGATCCTATTTGGTCTGTGGGGACTGTTTGGATGACTCTTATTTTTATTTTTTTTTCCTAGCATCTTTGGAATTTCTAGAGTTGCCTGATCTCTCTAACTGGGTGGAACATCTGGAATCTTTTTTTATAACTGGGGTGGGAAGGGAAAAGGGGATGGAGTAACATCTGGATATGATGTTTTGTATCCATTTGTCTTTTGTTATTTGTTGCCAGGTTTTTGGGTACAAAGATAAGTGACCACTGACTGTCTTCAGAGGTGGACAGGTGGGCCTCCTTTCAGGAGCGCTGGGAGGGCTTACCAAAGAACGATTCTCTGTTGCCCTGATTCTGTGGAACCCCTCTACCATATGGTCAGTGACTTCTCATTACCACTTCCCCCTCTGTGCTAGGGGAAGGTTCACCATGTGTGTCCTGGAAAGCACGCTCAGATTTTCAGAACCACATTTTTCTACTTTCTTTCTGACCTTTGGGATATGGACTGGTAGGTAGGGAAAAATGTCTCCTACAGCAGGCAGTGTCTTTCCTTCCTGTTCACACCTGGTTAGTGTGTCCTTGACTTTGGGCCCGAAGAGAGATGAGCCATCGAATGGGGCATTCACAAAGGAAGATTTAAAAAGTTCTGCAAAGTCAGACAAGCACATCCAGGAATGTCTCCTTAAGGAAATTCCTGAACCTGATGCTCTATTCACTCCATCTGCTGCATAAGAGATCAACCTCATGGAGGAGTTGACTGAATTTAAGGTAGAGAGTCGAGAGGAGACTTTATCTGCAACCCAATCAGCTACCAAACCTTGGAGAGCATCTCCTAGCTCCTTCAGGAGGTCTCTCTGTAATCTTGTAAAATGGGTAAGGTAGTTCAGTGATCTGAGGGCAAAATTCACTGAAGAAAAAAATGCACTTCCATATCTGTCAATCGTACGAGACTCTTTGTTCAGTGGGCAAAAGCCACTGAAGATAAAATGCACTTTCCATATCTGTCAATCGTAAGAGACTCTTGGTTCGGTGGATGAACAGACGAAGATGTCTCAGAGACTTCCTTCTTGGTGGCTGCTGCCACCACCATAGCATCTACTGGGACTCCCTTGGTCAGGAAAGTTTTGCCAGTTGGGGACATAAACTTATTTGGCCTCCTAGGAACAGGTTCCACTGAATCTGAGACTCCCACACCTTTCAACAAACTAGGTCCATCAGTTTGTCGAAAGGTTCAGACACCCATGTGGAGGAAGGTTGAGATCCAAAGGCCTTCAGGAGTATGGACTCCTCTGCCAAAGGGTTGGTGGACTTCCAGCTACCTCTCTAAGTATTTCTAGGATGTCTCCAAAGAAGACATCATCAGGAGGTGACCGTGGGGACCCCTCAGCTTAATAGAGATCCATATCAGAAGTGATGCACTCTTGTAGAGACTCTAAATGTTTCCTCTTACATAACCTGTTCTGAGGGACCTCCTCAGAGGGGTACCCTGGAGAGGTTTCAGAACAGTGGGAAGTGGCCTATGGGGCATCCAGAGGCCTAGTGTCTCTGCGTCCCTGTGGAAGCAAGAATACAAAGACAGACAGCGGTGCTTTGGGGGGAGAACATCTGGAGATGACATTTGAATTGCCTGTCAAGACCGTATTCTCCTCATCATCTCAAAGGTCCCCTGCCCCTGATCTGAAGAGATCCTTGGATCTAAAGAAGCAGAGGTACCACCAGGGACGATGGCCCTGAGGCTGTGGTAGGAGCCAAGCTCACCCAAGCCGATACCCTGAGAGGCAAGATCAGATCTGACAACTGTCTGAACCGACTTGCCTCCCCAGACCCAATTGGAGAGTGTTGGCACCTAGACTCCTCAAGTTCTGATGGAGCCAAGGACATTGGTGCAATGGTTGGGGCTGAAGATGCAGATATAGGTCTTGGCTCCAAAGTTTCCATCAGTATCAGCTCCTGACATTCTGACTCCAAAGTTCGAGATTGGATCGGAGGAGGAATCTGAGCAAAAGGGGAGGATGCAGTCAGATCCGAATCCCTCAGGGTTGGATCAGATAATTTGGCCAGCACTGGAGTCCTTAATAGCCTTTGTACCACTCGATCCAGATCATTGTTAGACAGGCTCCTGGAAGACTGAGTCGAGGGGGCTGGAGATTTTGAAGGCTGCAGAATAGATGACCTGACAGTCGGAGAGAATGGCTCCAAGACTAGGGACTGGCTCCAAATTTCAAATTCCTTTAGGTCTGAAACCGATGGTGTTGATGCCAATGATTTTTTGGATCCAGTGGGCTTCAGATCCGGTGACAAAATTTTTGCCATTTTTTTTTAAGTGGCTCCAATGGAGCGCTAGAAGAAGAACTTTTCTCTGTTTGATCAGAATTTGAGGAAGGAGACTTTAGAAGAACACGGACCTTCTTCTTGAATAGCTTCTGAGAAAGGGGTCTTTAACAGTCCTCTCAATATAAGCTTGTTTTTCCTCTCCAAGAGAGCTCTATGGTTAAAAGAATGACAGAGCAAGACTCCTGGAGATGGACAGCTCCCGGACAGTAGACACAGATTGTGTCTGTCAGTCAATAACATTTTTGTCCACAATCCTCGCATTTTTTAAAACCAGACAGTTTTGAATCCTTGGAAGACATTCTGAAGGAAAAGAACAATGTATAAATAAAAAAATATTTTTTTTTTTTTGTAGCCAACAACAAAGACTAAAATACTAATAGAAGAGCAAGTTTTCAGGAAAGGGAAGGGAGAAAGCCGTCTAACTCAAATGGGCTAAGGGGGGGAGACAGTTCTCTAATTTAAATGAACTTTCTCTCAGAAACAACAGAATTTTAAGTAGAGAGATAAGAGAAAAAGGGCCCTCTAACTTAAACAGGCTATAGAAGTTTACAGAAAACCGGGAGAGAATAAGGCCAAAGGAAAGAGGACAGCCAACCAGCAGAAAAAACTGACGAAAGAGGCAGCGTATACTATTTAGCACAGCAAACTACAACTATTTACCCCTAGTATCACAAAAAATAGCAAAAATTTAAATAGTGAAAGTTATAGAAAGATTATACTTCGCCAGAGATAGCAGAACAAGCACCCGATCTTGTTTAGTGGCAAACGAGATCTGGGGGATGTTCCTAGGGCATGCTAGGATAGGGTTTAGCCACAAGCTAGTGGAAGATCTCGAGCTTACATACAAGACCGAGTCAGATCCAAGGATTGGATATGAACCCATCCTGGTAAGAATGAAGGCAAGATCGGACAACACATCATAAATTACACCCACTTGTATTACTGTGACTGTATACCTCCGGTATTTGGTTGCAATTAAATTAATGAACGCAGAAATAACTGCCATGCAGGAATGTACCTTCTCATCTCACTACTGTCAAAATACAGTCTCGACACCTTAGCTCAAGAATCAAGGAGAAAGTAAAAAAAAAAACGCAGGGGACACATGAATAAAATTGGGAAAAGATACTACCTTTATATACATAGAAAGTTATTAGAATTACAGGCTTTGCAATAACGTGATTTTGTTAAAAGGCTATGTCTAAAACTCATGTCTTTCAGTATTTAGTGACTGCAATGCAATTTTCAGTGACTTGACAGACAATACACTGAAAAAATATATATGATGCAAAATCGGGGACAGTTCAGAGTCTGTGCTCAAGCTGATTGAAAAGGATATATATAGTCTGAAATTCAAATGTCTGTAATTACTGAATGATTTTCATCTTTATTGATTTGCCAGAAAACAAATTTTATTGGAAACCGACCAAAGACATGAGGCAAAAATCTAGTCATTCTATAGGCATGCTGCAACCCCCACTGATTTGCCAGACCACACATTTGAAAACTTAAATGTCCCCTATACATTCATTGCATTCAGACTCGTACATATATAAATACACACATGCGCGCACACACACACACAGTACTTACCTTTCTTTCCACATGCTGTCAGCACCAGGCAGAGTGCCTGAAAAATATATATACTTTAAAATAAATAAATAAAACTTCTACCCCCACTTGTACCTCCTCTCTCACATTAACTACTTCCTTCTACCTGGTTCAGGCCTCAGACGCTTGAGGCAGACTGTCCAAATAGGAAGGTCTCCTTGCTGCTTCATGCAGCAACCTGGTGAGACACTCATTCAGCCACAATTCTGTCAGTGCCGATCAAACCTGATTGATGATTGGGAAGCCTATTGCTGGGCTGTTTTCAAAACAGACCAGTAATTGTAATAAGGCAAATTTCTTTGTTTCAGATCTCAGAACTGGGAAAGTAAGTCAAACAAAAGAAAAAAAACTTGTTCCACCACCAAATAAACCAGCAGATAGATGTGTGTAATTTATGTGTAGTTTATTGAAAAAACTAACCACTTTCTAAGAGCCAGAACTTATCCTTTATGCACTAATTTTTGGTTGTATTTTGGAGGTTTTATTTAAAATCAATGACAGTTTTCATAAAGTTGATAATTTATAGGGTATTTTTTAAACTAATAAAAAATGAAATTTAACTTTGATTATATGAAACTAATCCAGAAAGCAATGCATTACGAACAGTGCTAAAAACATCCAACAGAAATGTATTTCATACTGTGAGGATCCAGTCATCACACAAAGTATTTAAAATAATTATTCTTTATTAAACCTAGCCAGGAGTAAGAGGTATACCAGAAGTAAGATATGCACCTCCATGATGTTCAGTGCCAGCTCACACAGTAACAAGTCACACCCATAATAGCATTGAGGGTGAAGTTAATAACTCCATTCTGCACCTCAGTCATACAAGTTAAGGCTAGAGTGATTCAGCCCCTCTCCCAACTTGTTGCATACAGCAATGACAAGACATAACACAAAATGGCAGGCTGGGTCAAGCAGTGAGCATTTCAGTCTAGAAGACTTATTTTTTTGATGCCCAGCTAGAGAACTGGTTAAAAAATGTAATTAAAGCCTTTACTCTTCACAGTAAAAAAATCAAAACAAGGCTACTCAGCCTGCTTATATTTCTTTACCCTGAAACAATCCACATGCAATAAACTGATTCAGCCCCTCCCACACACACTGGTATAAATATGGCTAAACCCCTCAAGGAAGGGAACCTATACAACCTACAAGTTTATTATTTTATTTTACATTTGTTGACCAGGTTTGTCCAACTGAGCAGAAGAGCCCCTTTTTAGCGGAGGCCCGGGGAGAAAAGCTCCAACATAGTATATAATTTTCATTATAAATTAGCATTAAACAGCAATGTTACAAGATTATTACAAGGCATTAAGCAGCAACACAATGTTCTACAGTGTCAATCAGGAGTATAGCAAAGCTCATTCAAGATGTATAAAAATAAGTAATATGTCATTAAGATGAATATAGTTTTTGGAGTAAGTGGTTACAAAAACCCAGTTTTATCATAATGTAGTTGCATGAAGGCAAAACAATTACAACAATGTTTCTCTGAGGCAATTTGCTTAATAGGTTTTAGAAGACAGTAGAAAGAGTAGTCAAGGAAGATTAGAGAGAGAGCTAGTGAGAAGAGTGAGTTAAGGGCAGAAAGTAGATTAAGGTATGGGAAGTAGGGGATGTTTAAGGAGGGAGTGTGCAGTGGCAAGACCAGTGACTTTTAAAGTGCTCTTTGGCTGTCTTAAATTGTTTAGGATGTGTAAGGGTCCTGATTTCTAGTAGGAGCTTATTCCAAGCAATAGTGGGGTGATAGCTGTACATGTTGTGTCCATCTTTAGACTTGGGTTTGTAGATTTGTAGTAGGTGTGGGTTAGAGCTTCAGAGAGGTCTGGAGGGAGAATAATGGGAGATTAGAAGGGATAGTGCCAGGCAGTAGAAAGGCTGGTAAAGGATAGAATGGATGATCTGGAGCTGGGAAAGAAGAAGCTGTACAAGTACCATCACTGATAAGAAATAGGATAGTCTACAACTCGCACGTGCTTCCAGGTAATAAAAAAAAATCTCATGCTCGTACAGCAGATTCAAGGACTTCTCAAACAGAAAGTACAGTTTTGTACCTGCCATAAATGTAGATGTTCGAGTGTTCACCCTGCTGCAGTCATCACACTTGGGTTATCCTGCCATCAGGCGGTCCCGCAGTCGGCCCGAATTCCAAAGTCTTGGTCCGGCGTCGGTTGCTGTCGCTTCTTCCCTGACGTCAGTGCGCCAGGGGTATAAAAGAGTCATCCGACGCCATTTTCTTCAGTTTTTCTTGCCCCAGATGTCAGGTACCCCCAATAGGTAGGAAAAAAAAAAAAAAAAAAAAATATATATATATATATATATATATATGTATATGTATATATATATATATATATATATATATATATATATATATATATATATATATATATATATATATACACATACATACATATAGCTATATAAAAATAAAACAAAACCCTTAGGCACAAGCAAATACACCACAGAGGAGAGTGGTAGAGATAAAATCAGCTAGTTCAGAGGGGATGGAGGGAGGGTAACCTGGACTGCAGCAGGGTGAACACTCGAACATCTACATTTATGGTAGGTACAAAACTGTACTATGTTCATTGTGTTACCCTGCTGCAGTCATCACACTTGGGTTGAATCCCAAAGCTAAGGATGGGAGGTGGAGTCAAACAGGGTTAGAAGAAGCTAATAGGTCCTGCAGTGGCAAAACCAGCTCTAGTCTTAAGAGTATAGAGGTAAGTGATAGTGTTTGGTGAAGGTGTGCACTGAACTCCAAGTAGCAACTTCCAGAATATCCTTGGTTGGCACTCCCCTGAGAAAGGCTGCTGATGTAGCTGTAGCCCTGGTGGAGTGGGACCTAATGTTAGCAGGTACTGGTTTCCCATGATGTGTGTAGCAGAAACATATGCAATGCCCTATCCATTTAGAAATGGTCTGTTTTGAGATAGCTTTTCCTTGTGATCCTGTAGCATAGGCTACAAAAAGCTGGTCAGTTTTTCTGAAAGCCTTAGTTTTATCCAAGTAGTAACGTAATTGCCTGTGAATGTCCAAAGAGTGCAGGAGTCTTTCTCCTTTGTTCTGGGGATTTGGGAAGAAGGTGGGCAAGTGAATGGTTTAGTTTAGGGCCACACTGGAATACCACCTTTGGCATAAAGGAATGATTAGTTCATAGAGAGATTCTGTCTTGATGAAAAATGAGGAAAGGTTCCACTGCCATTAGTGCCTGTAGCTCTGAGACTCTTCTAGCTGAGGTTATTGCTAGTAACAGGGCAGTTTTCCATGAAAGAAATTTTAAATCAGCTGAAAAAGCTGGTTCAAAGGGTGGCAGTGTAAGCTTTTCCAGAACAAAGTTGAGATCCCAAGTAGGTGTTGGAGCTGTCCTTTGCGGTCTTAAGTTCTTAGCCCCTCTGAGGTACTGTCTTAGGAGGGGATGTGAGAATAAAGGAGGATCTGTGCTGTAATGAGCTGAAATTGCTGAGGCGTGGATCTTAATAGATGAAAAGGAAAGTCCTTTGTGTAACATCTCCATTAAATATTGTAGAATCTGAGGGATGTTTGGATCAAGGGGATTTAGGCCTTTAGCCTGGTTCCAGGCGCAAAATCTTTTCCATTTGTCTGAATAGGTTTTCCTGGTGCTGGGCCTCCTGGCCTCCAGAATGACATCCATAACAACTTTGGATAAAGGTGTTGGCTGGGTGTTTAGGTAATTTGCCATGCAGCCAGGTTTAAAGTCTTGAGATGGCTGTGTAGAATCTGATTGTCTCGCTGGGTGAGTAGGTGAGGAATTTGTGGCAAAATCCATGGTGGGCCGTGGGCCATGTTCCTTAAAATTGGATACCAATGCTTGCGTGGCCAGTCTGGTGCAACAAGTATCATTTGTGGCCTCTAATCTGACTTTCAGCAGCATCTTTGCTAGAAGAGGCAGTGGAGGGAAGGCATACACTGTCAATGTTTTCTAACTGAATGAGAGGGCCTCCATTTTCCAAGCTAGTGGATGGAAGGTCCTTGTGCAAAATTTTTGAAGTTGGTGGTTGTGGGGGCTTGCAAACAGATCTATGTCTGGGCGTCCCCATTTTTGAGCTATCATTGCAAATACTTGTGGATCTAGTTTCCATTCGTGTGGATCCATGATGTTTCTGCTTAGGTAGTCTGCCAATGTGTTTTTCTTTCCTGGCAGGAATTGTGCTTGTAACTGAACCTGGTAAGACAGTGCAGTGTTCCACAAGGTCATTGCTTGCCTGCATAGAGAGTAGGAATGTGTGCCCCCTTGCTTGTTTATGTACCACATGACTGTGGTATTGTCCATCTTTATTAGTAGTTGTCCTGGGTGTAGAAGGTCCTTGAAAGCTGTTAGGGCATTCTATACTGCTAGCATTTCTTTTTGATGATATGCAGATGCCTCCGATCTATAGTCCATTTGCCCTGAATGCACTGCCCTGCCATGTGTGCTCCCCGGGCATAGTCCGATGCATCTGTTGTCATAGTTTGCCTGGCTGTGGATAAGGTGAAAAGGCTGACCCTTGTTGAGGTGACATGCCTGTGCCCACCATAGAAACTCCTGTTGAAGGCAGGGAATGAGTGGTATCATTGTTTCCAAGCCAAACTGTGGCTGTGCTGAGTCCATACACTTTTCAGGTACCATTGTAATTTCCTCATATGCAGTTTTGCAAATGGTATTAGTAGTATGCAAGATGCCATGAATCCCAAGGCCTGCCGAATTTTTCTTGCAGGGAGTTGGGTATTTGTTGCCATCATTTTGAAATATTGAGACAGCTGTCGTTGCTTGTCTGGCATGAGATAAGCCATCTGGGCCATTGTATTCAAGCTGGCACCCAGGAATATTATGTTTTGTGAGGGCACTAGTTTTGATTTCTTTTCATTTACTGTGTACCCTAGGCAACTTAGAAGGTGTTTGACAAATGCCAGATGCTTTAAAAGAATGTCCTTGCTTTCTGCTTGAATAAGGCAGTCATCCAGGTATGGGTATATTTGAATTCCTCTTTGTTTGCAGTATGCAATTACTGGTGCCAGGTATTTTGTGAAGACCCCGGGTGCAGTAGATAAGCCAAAGGGCAGTGCAGAGAATTGATAATGCGTTGAACCTGCAATGAAGCGGAGGTATCTTCTGCAATTTTGTCTGATAGGGACATGCAGGTATGCCTCCTTGAGGTCCAAAGTGACTAGCCAAGCATTCTTGCCCAGCATGGGAAGAAGCTGCTGTAGTGTTAGCATCTTGAATTTTGGTACTTGCAGATAGGTGTTCAGAATTGAAAGATCCAGAATGGGTCTCCATGCTTTGTCCTTTCTTGGGACTAGGAAGAGTCTTGAGTAAAATCCTTATCCTTGCTCCTGTGTAGGTACCTGTTGAATGGCTCTCATGTTCATGAGGGCTGTAATTTGTTTTTGTGCCTCTGCCCATTGATTTGGTGGCATGTTTGGCATTCCTTTGATCCTTGGTAAGGTATGAAAGTGGAATCTGTATCCTTGAGAGACAATGTTTAGAACCCATTTGTCTTTTGTGATGATGTGCCAGTTGTCTGCAAAAAATGCTATTTTCCTCCCAAGGGAGTTGCCAGGAGAGATTTGCTTGGTAGTTTGAGGATAGAGTCATTGTATTTGTCTTCTGCTAGTTTGGGGCCTGTCTTCTCCTCCTTTCTGGGTAGCAGAACCCCATTGGCGAGGTTTGTAAGGGCCCTGTGACTGCCCTCTGCCCCCTTGGGCGTCTGTATTTGCCCCTCTGTGATCTGTCTGAAGCTGGAAAGGACCAGTTTTTTTGTTGGCCAATTTCTGCTGAAACGAGGGGGTTATACCTGCAAAAAATCCTTGACCGTTTGCATAGACTTTGCCTTATCATCCATTTTCTTTAAAACCTGTTCTGCTTTGACACCAAATAATACATCCTGCTGTAAAGGTGCATCCAATAATTTTGCTTTAACATGGTCAGGGAGGGTTTGTTCTTTTAACCAAGCATGTCTACGTATGACAGAGCCAGTAACAGCTGCTCTACAGGAAGCTTCCAATGAATCAAAGCCGCATTGCAAGGTATATTTGCCCACCTGTTCAGCTGCATGCAACAGATCCTGCATTTCCTTGAATTCAGACTGTTCAGGATGTGTGCTCATTTTTTTGTTTTAATTGCGACATTAGGAATTGTTGATATTTCTACATGTGAAACTGGCAATTTAATGCTCTCATAGCCAGAGTAGCCGAGGTGTATATCTTCTTTCCCCATCTATCTAGGGCTCTGGAATCCCTTTCAGAGGGCACAGGATTTTTAGCCATAGAAGCTTTTGCTCCCTTAGGACCCTGGGAAATTGTTTCTGGGTCAGCTACAGGGATTTTATAAAGGAATTTGTGAGAGTCAGGTACTCTGTAGTATCTGGTTTGGCTGGAGCAGGAGGCAGATAGTCTGGATTTAAACTAGACTCCAAGTAAACATCATCCACAATATCTAAAACAGGAGGGATAGCAAGAGGTCTGTGCTGGGGTAGTAAAAGGAACTCTCGGAGCCTTTTCTTAGAATCCGAGTAATCCTGGCCTTCCCAGTGGAAATGTTCCCTCATGGTATGTAAAGTTTCCCCAAAGGAGTAGTCTGCAGGGGGAGATGCTGAGGGAATAGAGTCTTCAGCATCAGAATCTTCATAAGGTGGAAAAGTGTAATCCTGTTCCTCAGAAGAATCTGAGGAGAGAGAATCCTCCTCTTGTCTTGGTCTTTTATCAGGAGGGGGATGGGAACCCCTGATAAGAGTAATCAAATCTTCAGCCATCTTAAGCATCTGTTTCTTAGGCATGGGGCCTTGAACTGTAGACTGATGTACAGTTTTCTTAGGTTTTAAAGGAGTTTTAAGCTTAGCATAAGATTTAATGGTGAGTGTAGTCAGTCTGAAGACACCTTCTGCAACCGAAGGTGTTTCCACTGCACCGGTGTCTAGTTCTGCTCCGGTGTCGGTAGATGGCTGCGTCGGCCTAGTAGACTCTGCTTGAGAATCCACAGCTGTCTGGGGTTCCAGTTCTGCGGTCATCAGGGGCTGCGTAGGCGCCTCACTGAGAACCGGCGACAGGCCCAGCTGAGGCCTCGGGGTCTGGCTTATTCCTAGGCTGCCTGTCCTTATCCTTGCGTTTTTTATGAATGGTGGTCGTCGGCTGCTCCGACGGCATGATATAATTAAATTTCCTAGCAAAGTAATGCCGTGCGAAGTCAAAATGGTGTTTGATAGTTCGTTTATTAAACCTAGCGCAAAACTGACAACCTGTGACCTCGTGGTCTGGGCCTAGGCAAAGAATACAACAGGAATGGAAGTTCTTATGAGGTATTTGCTTCCCACAAGAAATGCACTTGTTAACTTTTTCTGACATCGGACTGAGGCAAGAAAATGTTCCCCAATGGAGTACTTAGCTTTATTGAAGACTTCGGACTGAAATTCAAATCGAAAATCTCAGATGTCGGCCGACTGGCACTTGCGAACTGCTTCTGCTTCGGGGCACCGTGCGGCAAGAAAGACAGAAGAAAATGGTGTCAGATGCCTCTTGTATACCCCTGGCGCACTGACGTCAGGGAAGAAGTGACAGCAACCGACGCCGGACCAAGGCTTTGGAATTCAGGCCGACTGCGGGACCGCCTGACGGCAGGATAACCCAAGTGTGATGACTGCAGCAGGGTGACACGATGAACATCATATTCCTGTCTGGTTCTAAGTTAGTCACAGCTTCTCAAAGTGAACCATCTACTCATTCATTTGTACAACTGTATACATTTTATTTATATATATATATATATATATATATATATATATATATATATATATATATATGTTTTCTATTCTAATTTTATATACATATTTTCCAAAAATCATAACTTTATACACATTTATGTACATAACAATCTGTACATTTAATTTCTGAGAATCTGAGGAGGAAATCTTATTCCGTCTGTCTCTGAAAAAAATACTGTGTTTCGTTCACCTTTAGCTGCAACAAACCTGGAGTTGATTACAAGAGGGAAAGCGGGTCAGGTAATGCACTCCCCTGCTCTGGAGAGGTAGGAGGTTGCAACCAGACAAGAAATTGTGGAATTTGTGCTACTAAGTTTTAATGTTGTATTTGTTGACTAGGTTACTTTATTGCAAAACTACTTTGTAAATAAGGTGAGCTTATCTCACATGGTTTGTTTTTGCATGGTATGGTTTATATAAGTGATCTAGACCTGTACAATAACATTTATTTCTGTCTTCTATGTATGTAAGAAGGTGCAACTCTCAGCTGTCCACAGTTTCGCAGAATGTCCAGATTTTTGGTCTGCTCCTCAAAATTTGTGGTTTCCTGGCATCATTGCAGACTGAATGACATTTGAATTTCAGACTTCATATCCTTCTGAAAATGCATGCTAATGTAAAACCTGTTACTCTAAAAACTTGCTAACAGCAATATTTAAAATCTGTCCCTATTGTTGGAACTTTATTCCCCCTGTTATTTTTGGCTTTTGTCCAGATTTTCACCTAGAGGTTGACAGGAATACAATAAAGGTACACAAAACATAACATGCCATCTTATAGAAAACACTTCAATAATGAACGTAATATACACCTTGAATAATATCTGTATGACACTATCAATTTATTGTAGTCAGGAAGGTGGTGAGAGTAAGAACAGTCTTGGCAAGAAGGCAATTAAATGTTAATATGAAAAGAACTATATCAAACTGAACTGTATCAGACACAAGGTGACATTGAGTGTGTATGTATATATATATATATATATATTATAAAATATTTGTTGACTGGGTAAGCCCATGGGACACACGTGTGCCTTGTCAGGGATGAGCTGGAATCACCATCTGCTTATGTGATTTTCTCAGGATGATACAGTATGCAAATGAAGGTGGTAGAAATTAAAACCTATGCCTTGAGTACATTAAGCAGTTCATTAACAGCTCAGAGCCTTAGTATTTGGCACTAACTGCCAGATCAATTTTCCTTGTGAAGTACAATTGTGCAAGTAAACCTATCATAACAGTAGATGTTTGAATGATCAATGCTGCAGTAGCCTTAGCTTTATGGGTTGTATCCTGCCACGGATATAACAGCCAGCTGGTTTCCAAAGCATCAGGGAAACTTCCATGTGCAAAAATCATTAGTCAGCATGAGCTAAGCTGAATAAAAGGACAGTTTTGGGTGACAAGCCATTTGCAGCTTTCATGGCAACAGACAGCAAGAGGCTGAGACCTGAAAGTACAATGCTAAAAACAAAAAATAAATATTTATACCCTGGCATAAACACACCAAAAAAATAAGGAGGATAGATGGAGGGAGCAGCTACTAGAGCAGTGATCATTCAGACATCTACTGTTTGGTTTGGTTTAAATGTTTGTTTATTTAAATTTGTATTTATTTATTTAATTACATTTAACTGGGTATGTCTGGCTTACGTTCTGGTAAGTTTACTTACACAACTGTACCAAGTTCATCATATTGATTACTGCTGCAGTAGCCTTTGATACAAGGGTAGATTATCCTAGCTGAATATGTTTGAAAGGTGGATAGGGACGGTTCCAGGAGCCCCTGAAGAATGGTTCTAGCAAAGCCTGAGCTATACCTAGAGATGGAATCAAACTTGTAATGCCTTACAAATGTATGCACAGAAGACAAGTTTGCTACTTCTAGAATCCAACCATTTCCAAAAAGCCATAGATGAAGCCAAGGCCCTGGTAGAGAGTGGTCCTTCACCCTGCCTGGAATAGTTTTGTTGTGGTGACCTAAAACAAAAGGTAATAGCCTGAGACAACCATTTAGAAATGCTCTATTTTGACAGATGTTGTCCCTTTACTTCACAAGAAATGAACTGATCTGAAGATCTGAACGATTTAGTTATGCCACAACAGTGCCTGAGTTGTCTGTGGATGAGTATGACTTAAAGTAAACATGGTACCACTTTTTAGGAAAAAAAGAAGGGTTAGTGCTCAAAGAAACCCTGTTTCTGTGGAAATTGAGATAGGGTTGACTCAGTGCAATACAGATGCTCTTGTTGCGGAGGTCAGAGAAATCAGTAAAACAGTTTTCCAAATTAAGAACCTCAAGTCAACCAGATTAGCTGGTTCAAGTACAGCAAGTGTTAGCTTCTCTAATACAAAATTAATATCCCAAGGAGAGGCCACTAGTTTTCTTGGAAGCCTTTTATGCAAAACCACTTTCAAAAACATTTTGACCTGAGAATGCATTTCAAGAAGGAGGATCCATGGGGAGGCATGCTGAAATGACTAATAAATAAGCCTTGATGGAGAAGTAAGAAAGGGCATAGGATAGCAACTCTCTCTCAAATATTTTAAAACCAGAAAACAACTAGCCCTTAATAGGTGCTGGTTATGTTGTTGGCATCAACTACAAAACCTTTTCTATTTGGCATCAACTACAAAACCTTTTCTATTTGCGAATATATAATTTTCTAGTAGCAGACTTTCTTGCCTTTATTAATACCTACTGCAAGTCCTCAGTAAACGGATGCCTAAAGGGAATTAAGGCCCTGTCATCCAGAAAGTTAGCTGAAACTGACTGGAGTTGGGGTGTATTAAACACACCTTATCTTGTGTGAGTGGATCCATTCTATGAGGAAGCTTGATGTAATTCCCCTGGCCAGTTCCAAAAGTAGGGAGAATCACTGTTGCCTGGGCCACACAGCAGTCACTATAATGATCTTGGGTGATTGCTTCTGAATGTTCAAAAGTACCCTAGATATCGATGGAAAGATGACCATTCCTGTCCAAGGAAAGGAAAAGGCATCTGTCTTCTGGGCCTTCTTGCATAGAATGCTAGAGCAGAATATTTCCAGCTGATTGCTCAGACAGGAGACAAATAGGTCTATTTGAGAAATTCTCCATGGATTGATCAAATCTTGGAAGACCCCCTGATCCAGTTTCATTTCATGAGTGTCTGCTGCTGTCCTGCACAGCTTGTCTGCCTGCCTGTAGAATGAAATTGAGCTGTGAAGTTATACCCCAAGCTAATATGGCTAGTTTGCAAAGGGGATATGAGCTGGTTCCCCCTTGCTCATTGATGTACCACATGACTGTGATATTGTCTGTAACCTCCTGAAGAGATCCAGGAGACCAACAGTGCCTTGATCAGAGAAAGCATCTCTTTTATATTTATGTGCTCATGTGTCCCTGATGTCCCACACACCTTGCACTTTTATCCCTCCTGAAACTGCTCCCCAAGCAAAGTCTGTAGTGTCTATGCTGACTAAGGCTTTGGAGCAGGGCAGGAGAAGGGGGAGACCTGGATTTAGTGAAGTTTGCTGTCTCCTCCCAAGTTATTTCACTTCTGACAAACCCCAGCACTCAGATTTGAAAAGATAAAGGGTGCTGGGACCAGAGATCTCCGTCACCATTGCATTTTTCTTATGTGGAGTCTTGCAATGGGTATCATGGAAATCATGGAGGCCATGAGTCCCAGCATTCTGAGGTATTCCTCGCAGTGACTGAAGTCTGAATGGAAAACCTTAGAAATGAAATGTGTGTAGATATAGACCTATCGTTTTCTGTGGAAGAAAAGCTCTTTGAACTGACATGTCTAGCTGATACCCCAGGAACACAATACTGTGTGAATGGGTCAAAAAAAGACTTCTAAATGTTCTTTTGGAATCCAAGCTTGTGTAAGAGATCTCTCACCCAAGTGAAAGATTCCTGACACTTTTTGAAAAAGACTCTACTAAGATAAACAAGTCATCTAATTATGGAAAAATGTGAAGACCTGTAGCCAACAAGGAGCTATAACTGGAAAGTAATACTTCGTGAACACTCTTGGTGTGATGGATAGTCCAAAAGGTAAAGGGGAGAACTGATAATGTGATCAAGACACACACAGCCTTAAGAAATGCTGAAATCTGGACTAATATGGATGTGGTGATGAGCATCTTTTAAATCTAGTGTTACCAGGACACTTGAATGAGGAAGAGGAGATAAGGTTGTGAAACTAGCTTGGTCACTATCACAAACAGGTTTTGGAAAGAAAGATCCAGAACTAATCTCCAAGCATTTTTTTTATATCGAAACATCCTTCAATACAAACCTTTCCCAACCAAGGAGGGAAACTGTTTTATGACTCCCTGGGACAGTGTGTGTTGAAGGACAGGAGGGAAACATAGTCTAGTGTGGTCTGTTAGATGAGCACTTACCCACCTGAAAAGGAGGATTTCTTCCCACTGCTATCTGTAACCTTGATTGAGCTGAGATTCAGACTTTCTGGAAGGGAAAAGAGACTGTCAGAGTGGGGGTGACGGGGGACAAGGTCCCTTAAATAATCATTCTGGCTTGTTGGACTGTCCTTTTGTTTTGTTTTGTTTTGAAGGGGCAGGGCCTGAGTTCATTTTGGAACTGCAGTGCAATTTATTTTTAAATGTCTGTTTACCAGCATTTTGTTGAGACTGATGCCAAAAAAAAAACCACCACCAAAGTAATCCAATGAAGAACACCAAGAATGAAATCTACAAAAAATAACAATTAATATAAGTGCTTTTGTTTCCTTAAAGTACTAGGTCATGAGACCTCATCAGACTGTATAACTGTTATTTGATATAAAGGTAAAGAGTGATCCTCATTGGTCAATCTAATCATGTGCTCAAATGTCACAGACCATCTTTCTTTTTAAAAAATTCACAGAACCATTCAAACCAAAATCTTTGGTTGCATTTAATATTACTTGCAATTTGTATTCTATAAATTCTACAAAAATTTTCTTTTTATCCAGTTTCCTGCTTCTTCACAAAATCTGACATTTTGCAAATAAATGTTTTGAAATTTATACACTTCATACTACGCTTGTAAAGGGCATTAAGAACATCTTTATTGCTCTATGATCAAAATTCTCTTGCGTGAAGTTCTAAGTCTTCCCAATGAAAAACTTTAACATGAATACAAGTGGCAGTATATACCAAGCATAGCTCTTGACCTTCTGTCTCTAAAATGTGGAGCATCGTCTCTCATAATGTGGAACAAATAGGCACGATGTGGAACATTACCAGCAGCTAAGTAACAACTGTCAACTAGGAAGCTCAAAGAATACTTAAAATGTGTGATTTTTATACTTATTAAAAGTTCTTTTGATGAATTAATATGATGCAGTATAATTTGCTAATTTGTCATGCACACTAGTTAAAAACTTCTTAACACTGAAGGTGACTGGTGATTTCAGCTTGGAATATTGTGAAGTATGGATTTTTTAAGACTTAAGAATACCTTATTACATGCAATGCTTCTCATTTTAAGAGGAATGATACCACATGTTCTGATTTACAAGTAAACTTTCACGGAGGGGAGCAGACCTTTGAACTCTGCACATAATAACATTAGGAATACCTCCAGTAAATCTACATACTGAACAATAACATTTAAAGGCAGCTTTACTGTTGTTGAAACCTCTGAACATTTCTATTACCTTCTTATTGTTAATTTCTAATACATTCTTGTTTCTACAAGCTAAGTTTAGAAACTTTGGTTCTTCTCCCAAGACCCTAAATAATTCCAAATTAGTAGTTAATACCTGTCTATTCACTATTAATATAGAACTTTGGGGCTTATGAGAAGAAGAGTTTAAGGAGAAGAAAGAGTAAAAGGGAAGGCAGGGTGCAGTGGGGCTGCAAACCATGTCAGATAACCAAAATCACTCCCCCATCTGATATAGCTAAGCTTGGGGGTCACCTTTCTCCTTCTGTGTGGTGTATAGGAACAGTGGAACCTCCTATAAGTTGCAAATTGGATCCAGATCTTTACAGGGAAGGTCTAAGGCAATACCCACTCCCAAGAAAAGGGGATATAGTTTCTTCCTATCGGTAACACAAGTCCTTCTTTCTAGCCAGGACAAGCAGAAGTTTCTAATGGCAGGAAACACTTGAGCTACATGGGGTGGCAAGAGGGGTACCCAATTCCTCCTTATCCCTTATGTCTGGCAGGGACTGGGGAAGTTTGTTCTCAGAAAAAAGACAACTTCAATCAATGCCTTCAAATGCACAGGGCCAAGGAATCAAGAAGAAAAGCTATTGATGTACCACTCAAAGGAAATTTGCCGCATGCCAAATCCAGTTCACCCACTAAGGAGTGACTTTACATTAGGGAGCCAGGCACCTCAGCCTAGTTCAGCAGACTATCTGCTCTGAGTGAGAACTGACAAATACTCCAGGCCATAGAAAACTCCAACTAGCCTACTCTCAGTAAAAGAGCTTCCCATCAGAGTCTAAGCAACACACAATATAGAACATAGGGGGAAATCCATCATCCCCAAATGGCAACTGCCATGGGCAATCCAGAATGAAGGTAGCCAGGAATAAGGGCTGGGCTATGTCCCTTGAGAACACGTACAGAATGGGGAACTCTAAACTGAACTACAGAGGGATTGCTCAACAGTATCCAAAATGGAGGCAGAATCATTCATCATCATCATCATCCTCCTCCTCCTCCTTTTTTCTCATTTTCTAGCTGGTGCCAGGGTATTGCCTCACCTGTCGTCATTTCTCTTGATTCACTGCCACTCGTTTACCATCTCTTTGCTGGACACCCTAATTTTCTTTTCCCTTCCTGACTGTTCCAAATATTCTTCACCTTCTGCTTTCCTGCACATGTGCCTGAACCACCACAATCTGTGCTCTTTGACCTATCTGCAAATTGGATCTATCTGCAAATTGGATCTTCTTGGTCTTCTGCTTTGTCCTCATTTTGTCTTTCACACAGTGTGCATTCTATCACCAATCTCGGGCACTTCATTTCCATCACCTCTAGCTTCTTCAACTGCTCTGCCTTGGTTTGTGTATCATACATGAGTACTGGTCATACCGCTGTTTTGCATAGCTTACTTTTTCAGCTTCTTTGCATTTTTCTCTCACACATTACCCATGACACTGTCTGCCAAGTGGCTGCAGCCCTTCTGATTCTAACTTTGACCACCTCATTCAGACTTCCCTTCTCCTGAACCACTCCCTCCGAGATGCATGAAGCTTTTAACCTGTTCCACATTTTCACTTCTATCTCAGTTCTCATAGTATTCTGGTTTCTCCCATTTGCTGTAATTACAACAGTCTTATCTATACTGTCTCACCCTGTGTGCCTTTAGCTTTGCATTCCATTCCCCTATTATTTGCTGTAGCTCTTGTTCAGAGTTTGAGTGTAAAGCCAAATTGTCTGCATACAGCAGCTTTATTGAGCTGTCTCCTCCAACCTGTTTGCTAATGTATTCCATCACTAGTATGAACAGCAGT
Source organism: Protopterus annectens (assembly GCF_019279795.1). NCBI lineage: Eukaryota > Metazoa > Chordata > Ceratodontiformes > Protopteridae > Protopterus > Protopterus annectens. The sequence continues at coordinate 597,786,242 of NC_056747.1, forward strand.
ATGTTTAGAGCTGAACCCTGGCACACACCCACTCCCAGTGAGAATCCTTCTGTAAGTCTGAACACTGTTCATAATTGCATGACTGGGTCCTTGCACATAGCATGTGCTAATACTACCAATTTGCTTCCTTGGGACCTTGTTATATACTTTCTCCAAGTCTAGGAATGCCTATTTAGACTCTTTCCTCACCTCTAGCATCTTTTCTACTATTTGTCTCACTGCAAACATCTGGTCATTTGTGCTGCATTCTTATCGGAATCTAAACTGCTCATCTCCCATCTGTATCACTCTTGTATATTTGTTTGTCAATCACCCTCCCCACAGGTCTGGCCTTGGCAACTTTGGATCCCAATTTTGATCATTTTGATGGGCCCCCTCAGTTGACGCTCTCCATCTACCACTCCAACCATCTTTCCCTGCCACATTCCTGGACTCAAGAATATTTCAATCACTTGCCAGGAATATATGCCATCACTGTGTGTTAAAAATACAGCAATACCTTTATTAGCTTATATTTTATCATAATACATGTTAAAACAGATGTCAACTACTGGATTCTAGGATTACCCCAGATCCAACATTTCCTACAGTTCCTCTGAGTCTGCCCAACTCATTCAGGTACACTATAGAGGAACCTTTTGATGAGGTACTATACAGACCCAAGGCTTCAGTAACTTATCAGGTAGATGCACCCTGGTTTACCAGTAAATATGTCCCTAAACTTCTTTAGTACAACACTTCTTCACCCTGGCTAGGAGATGGCTGTACACTCATCCCCTCCCCCCAGCATTTCTTTTATTATTCTTTCTCTTTTCACTCTCTCTCGCTCTTTCCTCCTTCTTCTCATTTGACTTGAGCCTTAATGTTCCTCACATCCCATGCCAAACAATAATACATACAATAATGCACACTATAAACATTTTGTTGTGTATTATTTTCTGGAAAGAAACATTATATTATTATGTTATGAGAATATACAAGTGCTCCTACTGATGGTACTGACTAAATTCTTGTATCACTTGTATTATGCTGACTTAAATCTTTCAGTATGCTTATTCTTACATTATCCATTATCACTGATGGCGATTAAACTTCATAGTTTCTTTGGTTGTATTTTAACTGTTCTGAGCCTGAAAATGATCTAGGTGGAGCAGTGCTCCACTTTGGTTAACAAACTTTAAAGAAATAAAAAAATATCTTTGTAAATTAAGTACAGTATACACTCCACTGTCTTTAGGAGGGTTTATGGACAGCACCATGCAGACCATGATTAGATGCAGGTCCATTTTGAAACCTAAAACCTGATATAATCTTGTGATGCATCAAAGTTCTCAGCCAGATGCCAGGAAGTACTGGACAGATGAGTCAGTGGGTGTGCACTCAATGGTTTTGGGAAGAATGGGGGCCCAAAAAAACACCAAACATTTCTAACCCCCATTATACAGTCTCAACTCATTTCATCGCTTTCTCTCTTTCTTTATGGACTTCAAATTATTTACTGCACTTATTCTGAATGGTAGGAGCTCATTCCCAGTTAATTAACATGCCTTGTTACAGTCAATGTTTTTCCATAAAACCACATAAAACAGTTCAACTTCCTCAGAATGGTCTAGAATACTAACAGTAATAATCTCAGGCATCTCATCAGAAATGGTATCCCTCACCCACCACACCACTTATCTAACTATTTCTGAAAATGTATTTTTTTTGTTTAAAGCCCCTTCATCAGTCTGGCACTTATCTCTTTCTCACGTTCTCTCTCTCTCTCTCTCTCTCTGTATGTGTGTGTGTGTGTGTATATATATATATATATATATATATATATATATATATATATATATATATATATATATCACTACTGAATACCGAACGCCCAAAATCCCGACACTTAAAACACCGAGACCACATGCTCGAAACCCCACAATACCGAATATGTAAAACCGTGAAATTGAAAATCGCGAAAGTTACACAACCAAACAGCGCACACACACACACACACCTTCCCCCCACAACCAAACAATGCATCCTACACTATAAATAGGCAGGGGGGCAAGCCCCCCCCCCTGTGCCTGCACAGCCCCCTACTTTATTATTCTAACTCCGAGATCGCACAGACACACAAGGCAAACTCACACCCACACATTACAGCCCCCCCCACACACACACACACACCACAGTCACAACACACAATTATACACACTACACCCCTCACAAACACACTTGCACACACATACTTACCTGAACTGCAACACCAGAAGCGCTAATGCAAAATCCCTTAACATCGGGATTTTGCATTTCACACTTCTGGTCTTTCGGTAATGCTGGGTTTCGGTCATCTGGTCTCGGTGTTTTCTGCGTCGGGATTTTGAGCGTTCAGTATTTCGTAGTGATCCCATATATATATATATATATATAATGTATATATACATGTGGGTTTGTGTGTATGTGTGTATGTGTATATATATATATATATATATATATATATATATATATATATATATATATATACATATATATATATTACATGTAGTTTATTCTGTGTGCCTGTACTTTTGCTGTCTGTTATACTTTGTGCTCCATCCTGCCACTAACTCTCTGCTGCTGCTTTTTACCTCCTCACTCTAGCCAACCCTTCCTACTGTCCTCTATGCTATGTAATTTATTATTACTGCTATTGATACATTGCTATCTGTACATATTTCATTTTTATTCATAATACTTTTCATTAACTTACTTGTCTACAGTCATTTATATTTGTCCGAGATGAGAAAGAAATAGGCCCATTTGGATCAGTGCTATACACTAGTTACCAAACTGAAAACATAAATAATCCGTTGTCAAAATGCATAACTGAATTATTACATGCAGCTCTTTTCCAGCCATATCACAGGTCACAAGGACAGCAGGAAGGATTATATAAGTTCATATGTGTATACTAGGCTAATGGCTCTGGAGCCTTTACAAGCCTAGCCCATAGGATTACCCTGGCATCATGCCACCCAACCTTAGTTCCTAGTGCCTCTGTTGAGTAGAGCCACTGGAGTGATCCCTGGGGTGAATTTTCTATTTCCCATCCACTCATCAAGATTTCTCTTGAAGAGGGCCAGTGAGGTGCTTTGCTTGACATGTATGGGAAGTCTATTCCATAGCATGGACAGTCTCTGGGTTATGAACCTGTCCCTCCAGCGTGTTCTTTTGATTGTGGTAATGAGGTTGAGGTCTCTGGAGCGTTTGGTGTGGAGGGATTGGGATTTCTTTAGATGCAGCATTTCTAACAGAGCTGGCTCAGACATGGCTTTGTAAGTCAAGAAGAGATCGCCTCTAAGTAGGCGATATCAGACTGAGAACAGTTGGAGTTTTTTGAGTCTGTCCATATAGGACAACTGTTTAAGGACTAGGATCCTCTTTGTGAGGTACTTCTGCGGCCTCTCCAGTTGCTGCAGGTGTCTAATGAGGTACATGCCAAATGGGGCATCATACTCGATGATTGGCCTAATGAGGGAAGAGTAGAGGGAGACAATGACCTCTTTTTTCCTGGTTGCAAAACCCTTAGTAATGAGATGTGCCACATAGAAGGACTTTCTGACCACAGCGGCAATGTGGTGGTCAAAAGAGAGGTTGCTGTCAACCTGTGTTCCCAGATTTCTTATCAAAACCTTCTGTGTTCAGTGGACTACCATCAATGTAGTAATTCAAGGGAATCCAGTTTTTCCCAAAGGGGATGAAGACACATTTTTTGGCACTGAGCTTAAGGCCATGGTTCTGACACCAGTCGTTGGTCTCATTGAGACCTTTCTGTAGGATGTCAGCATCACTTGGAGAGTTAATAATAGCTCTCAACTTGCAAACATCTGGGAACTTTGTCAGCCAGAGTCCCTTTGTGTTGGCCTGGACTTCAGAGAAGTAGATACTAAACAGGAGAGGACTCAGGACTGAACCCTGTGGGACTCCACTCATGACTGGTTGGCAGTCTGACTTGGAGTCTGCTACTTTCACATTGTGGGTTCTATCTGTGAGCCAGTTTGCAACCCACCTAGTGATATAGGGGTTGATGCCTAGCTTAGTAAGTTTTTCTATGATTCCTGAGTGGGGAATGGTATCAAAGGCCTTGGCCAGATCAAGGTAGGCTGTATGAACCACCTTACCTTCATCCACAGCTCTGGTGACTGACTCAAAGAAGTCGACCAAGTTGAGCAGGCATGATCTACCCTTCACAAAACCAAACTGTGTGGATCCAGAGTTTGGAGATTCCTTATTTCCATGTTTATTAGGTCCATGATGATGCGTTCCATAGCTTTGCATATCAGACTCATCAGGCTAATGGGGCGATAGTTACCAGGGTCTGTAGTCTCTCCTCCATTGTAGAAAGGGATGACTGTAGCAGTGCTCCATTCGGTAGGGACAAAGCCTGAGGTGAGGCTGTGATTGAACAGAGCACACAGGTGAGGTGCCAGTTCACTCTGTAGTTCATATAGAACACAGCCAGGGATACTGTCGGGTCCTATAGAAGCTGTATTCTTGGCCTTGAACAGTGCTGTTTTAACCTGTGCAGCAGTAATACTAGGTGCCTGGCAATCTACTGGTATTGTGATTGGTCCTTTTGAGAAGGAGAGAGGGGTAAAGTTAGCATTGAATCTGTCCGCCAGTATATTTGCAATATCTGTTGGCTTGGTATAGGAGGTACCATTGTGCAGTAGCTCAGAGCAAATCTGGGTATTGCCATGGAAATTCTTTACATAGTTATCTGCTGCAGTTCTGTTTTCATAGCTAGCTTTACAGGATTTGATGAGGGATTTCAACCCTTTATTGAGGCTGATAAGGGAGTTTTTCCAGTCCTGGGACTTCACCTTATTCAGCATCAATTTGCTCCTTCTGTTGTAGAGTTTGTTTATGGCAGGGGACCACCAGATTGGCTTCCTTTTTTTTTTTTTTTTTGAGGAGAGCATTTTAGTTCTATTGGGTATGGTAAGATCCATGCATTTGCGTACGTGTTCGTACAGTGCATTGGTGTATGATTTGGCGGTCATGCAACTATTCTCCATTTGCATGGTTGCCGTGAAGTTAGCCACTCTGTTTTTAGGAGCCCAAAGTTAGCTTTGGAGAAGTTTTTCATGGTGGCTACCTTTGTTGTTGGAGTGGGAGGGATGTGGATTTCCAAGGTGATTAGCTTGTGATTGGATCTAACCAGGGAGGAGTTGACTATTGGTGTACAGCTGTGGTCACCCATGTTAGTAATGACCAGGTTAAGGATGTTGCTACCTCTACTGGTGGTAAGACTGAGCTGGTCCAGGGCATTGGAATTAATGAATTCCAAAAAGCGTTGGGCAAGTGTATTGCTACACGAGTAGTTTTCCCAGTTAATGGAGGGGTAGTTGAAGTTGACCAGTATGAGTGTGTTAGGTTGGACCCTAATATTCTCCAGGGTGCTTAGGAATGTGGAGTGTGAACCTTGGGACTTGGTTGGGGACCTATAGCAGGCTACAACCTGAATCACTGTCTTACCCAATGTTAGCTGCACCTGAAGTATCTCAGATGTGTTATGTTGGGCTACCAGTCTGGAGGTGTGCACATCCTTTATGAATATGGAAACATCACCGCCTTTGGAGCTCCGGTCCAAGTTCTGGGGCCGAAAGGTGTGGAATGAGTTGTAGCCTGGTAGTGCAGGGGTGCTTTCTGCTGCCTTGAGCCAGGTCTCAGCACAAATGTCGAGGTTCTCTATTGAGTACTTCGAGTGAGTGCATTTTGAGATTTAGACTTCTAGCATTGAGCAGCATGACCCTCAAACTGCATTTGTTTGTAGCTGTTAAGGTGGTAATTGGAACACCGCCTAAAAAGCCACTATAGGGGTGGGAAGAGCCTTGGCCAGTATCCAGAAGCCAAGAGGTGACAGATGCAGGCCATCTCTGGCAAAGCATCGAGGTCTGTCAATCATGTCATCCCAGGCAGATACTGGATCCCTATAGAATGACACCAGAAACTTAGCCAATTGTTGAAATCAATCATTTTCTGCATGTACTGTGGTGGTATTCTGGGTGATGGTAGGATGCTGCTCAGGGCTAGGGTCATACCCACCTGGGCTACATAATCCGAGAGCTCCTCCATGTCTCTTTTTATGTAGTCCAGGGAGGTACATCTCAGGTCATTCACACCCACATGTACAATGACATTCACACCCACATGTACAATGACAGAGTCATATTTGTACCTGTTGTTGAGGGACCTGAGTGCGTGTGTTATGTGGTGGATCCTAAAGCCTGACAGGCAGCTGACTGTTACTTTCTCTTTATTCAACCTAGTGAGTGGGACGTCAGTGTGCCTCACTATCGAGTCACCTATGACTAGTGTGTTGGGCATGCTGTTTTGCCTTGGGGGCTTTGCTTGAGTGGCACACTGTTTAGGAGAGTTATGTCTCATGATTAGTGTTGTGTTGTGGTCAAGTGCGGTTCTGCCTTGGAGGTCTCTGCTGTTTGGTTAGATTTTTATTGAGAGCCTCCATGAAGGTGGATGTGTGGCTTAGTTTTTTTATGTGAAGGCAATGCTGGTGTGTATTCTGGAGAGCTATGTGTTCCATGTGGTGTGGTGCAAGTGTTGACCTTCTCCTCTTGACCAGCTATTCCGGTCTTGGCTGGAGTGTGCATGGCTTCCAATTTGGATATACAAGTGCATCTCTCACAAGTCTGAGTGTTGGGGGTTAAGAGGAGAGGGTTGCCAGTGTACATGAGGTAGTTGCTACATCGCCTCAGGATGCCCAAGTTCACCAGGTTAGTAGGAGAAAGCACAGGAAGCTGACCTTTAGACATGCCTGGAGGGGTGGTCATTTAATAAGTACTGGAGCCGTTTCCTTGTAGAACGTTTAGTGCTGGTAGCACTTTTGTGTACTACAATAATTGCTACAAAAAGTCTGGTACAGTGCTAAACTAACAAGCTAGTAAAAGTGCAGGAGAGGAGAGATCTAAGGGAAAAATTGAATAGCAGACTTTGGCACTGCTCAGAAGCTTACAAACAGTCCTGGATACAGCAAATCTGTATCTGGACTAGATTAGTTACAAGAAAGGTGGGAAACAAGTGCAGATGTGGGCTTTCAAACCAGAATGTTGAAAGAGGTGGAAAAACTGCCCAAATGGTCTATAAACTACAATTTCTGGGCCAAAAAACACTCATGTTGTGGTAGATAAGCTACCTAGTACTTACCACTCCCACTGATAAGCTAGAAGGCTTCCCTCCAACACAGAAAGGCTAGGGGGGCTCAGAAGCTTACAGTCCTGGATACAGCAAATCTGGATAATTTAGAGTGGTCACTAAACATCATGTTTTTGGCAGTTGGAGGAAATCGGTGTACCTTAATGAAACCTTCATGGATGTAGTGAGACTATAAAACCCACACAGTTTCTTCAGCATTCTACAGTACATTTCCATCTAAAACTCTTCCCCTATCCAGTCCAACTGTTTTCTAGCTTACATTTCTGTTTGCCTCTCGGATTTTGTATGTGACCCTGAAACCGTGATATCTCTTCAATATATTTAGGAGTTACATTTTCTATTACAGTTTTTTCCCACTTCATCTCAGGCAACTGAATCCATTTTATTTACTTATTTCTGCTACCACTCCATAAGTAGACCTCATATTTTTCTTCTTTGGTATTATTTTGCTCCTATCCCTGACTACGTCAAGTACTTTTATGCCATGTTGCTGAATTGGTAACATTTTGTCACAACTCTTATTGACCAGAAGTTGCCTCATATCACAGTATTATTTAATGTTTATTATTCTACGATTAGATCTTGTGATTGTATTCATTAGCAACCAATCATAAACCTCACATCAACAAGAGAAGGAAAAAACTCAGTACCTCTCTACCAGTCTTCATATTACGCGTGGTTGTATCTTCTGAGAGAGTAAATGGAACAATACACAAAATCGGATTGTTGAGCACTCGGCACCAGCAAGTGACCAATATGGAACTGAGAGCCAGACAAGAGGTATGAAGCAGCAGTTATTAATAACAGCAGTAGACTAGTCACTAGTGCAATGCATGATGGGAAATGAACACTCTACTAATGAGACTTGTAACCACTATGGGAGTGACTACCAGTTGTGAAATGCTTTGCAGTCTGCTGTAATGTCTTTCAGGTAAATCCCTGGATGATATAAGACATAATTACTCTGTCATGACCTAGTGTAGGGGCTCCTGAGGGAGTGAGGCCTTATAGGGCCAAATAGGTCCAATTGGCGTAAGACTGGTCTTACCTCTCCAGGACTTTCATGCAGTGTGACAGGAGTTTGATACCTCTATACTGTCCACAGTTGTGGCTGTCCTCCTCGTTTTTGAACACTGGCACTAGAATTCTAATTCTCCAGTCATGTGGGATACACCTTTCTCTCCATACTGCTATAAGTACCCTCAGGAGTCATTTCTCCAGTAACTCATTCAACATCTTGCTCATATCTGCTATACTCATCAGAGACTGATGCTTTCTCTGACCTTATTTTCCTTAGTGCTATTCTAACTTTTTTCCTTTCATTGTAGGGTGTACCTGGGGCAGTACAGCTTCTATTAAGTTTTCTTCATACAGACGTTACTATACTCCTTCCATCTGCTTTTGATGTCCTAAGGACTGGTGAGCAGTTTTTTTGCTGACATTCCTTATGAAAGGTATCTGATAACTATCTTCTTTACCTTTCTGCCTTTGCCTTGCAATCTGATACTTTTTGTGACATCTACTTAGTCCTTTTCCAAAAGCTGGTAGAGTGCCTTTGATGGCTTGTTCCTTGCTATTGCAGCTGTTCTCCTAGCCTCTTTGTTAGCCAACCATTATTTCTTCTTTTTGTTTGCTAGCTCCCACTTGTTCCTGCACTCCTTCCTTTTTTTTTCAGATGATTTTCTGGACTTCTACAGAAGAAAACAGAATCTGGACAGGAGAAAGACAGTCACCCCAGGGAAGCAATCTTCCCACACCCCAGGAAAGATCATTTGTTGTACACTGGGAGGAAAGAGAAAGAAATTATGTGCTCACCATAACATTCCATCTGAGTAGTTGTACTTCATTTGTCTTCAACCTGTGGGTTACGGATCCGAGCCGGCAACTTCTACCAGCAACAGCTCCAAACTCCTCCCCTTTATCCATAATACACCTCCACTGCCTTCCATCCCCAGATCGAGTTTGCTGAACCTTGTACTGATAATCCAACTGGAACAAATTTACTTGTGGCCTATACTGCAGCCCAAAGGCTGATCATATGCCATGGTCCGGGGGAAGGAGGGAGGGACTGTTGAAGACAAATGAAGTCCAACTACTCAGATGGAACATTATGGTGAGTACATAACATCTTTATCTGAAGTAGTTTATTTCATTTGGTCTTCAACCTGTGGGACAGAATCCCCAGCTACTAAACTCCTGGGAGGCCCTCATGGAAGGATATTCCGGAGCACCACGGAACCAAAGGATGCTCTCCTTCTGGAAGTCAAATCCAATTTGTAATGAGAAGTAAACACATGAGATGAGGACCAAGTAGCTGCAGAACAAATATCATCCAAAGACGCTCTAGACCAAAAGGCCGCAGACGCAGCCATGGACCTAGTGAAATGAGCCTTCACCCTGACCTGTTGGAGACATGCCTCTGTCCTTTACAGACCTGCAGGATGCATGAAGAAATCCATCTAGCTACATGACCTTAGAGATAGGTTCCCCAAAAAGGGTTTATAGAAAGATACAAACAATCAGATTTACAGAAATTTTTTGTCCTGTGTAAATAGAATCGTAATTGTCTATAAACATCCAGCATGTGGAGTTTGTATTCTATCTTGTTCGTAAAATTGGGAAAAAAACACAGGCAAATTAATGGTCTGATTGATATTGACTGGTGATGCCACCTTAGGAAGAAAAGATGGATTGGTGTGAAGGGAAACCTTATCTTTGTGAAAAATCATGTAAGGAATCTTGATAGACAAGGCCTGTAATTCTGAAACCCTTTTTTGCAGAGGTAATAGCCACCAGAAATGCTGTTTTCCACGATAAGAATTTCAGATCTGCAGTTGTGGCATGAAAGGCAGACCGACCAAAGCTTGAAGAACCACAGTAAGGTCCCATGGGGGAACAGGCTCTTTGACAGGGGGACATAACAAAAAGGTGCCATTGATAAAAGGCTTTACACAGTCTGGAAGAGGCTAAAGAGGCAGAATTCTCACCCACATGACAATGAGAGATGGCAGCCAACTGTACCTTGATAATAGAAGAACTAGCTCTGTGTTGAAAAATATCCACTAGAAAATCCAGAATGGTGGAAATAGGAGCTGTGAAAGGGTCTAATCTCCTTTAAGAGGCCCAAAAGGAAAAACATTTCCACTTACTGTGATAAACCTTCCTGGTCAAAGACTTACAAGCAGCCACCAAATCAGATTTGAGTAGGATAATCCAAGAGTCCTAGCAATTACTCAGGCTGTCCAGATGTGGGTGAGGCACCCCCAAAGGGTGTGAAATTAGATCCTGAATGGGATCTAGGATCCAAGGTGGAGCCAGAAGATGAGACCAAATGAAGGGAAACCATACCTGGCAAGGCAAGATCGGGGCAATGAGGATCACTTTGCTCCCCAGTCAATGAGTTTTCTGTAGAAACCTCGGAATGAGAGGTACTGGTGGGTAAGCATACAGAAGACCGAGAGGCCAAGCATGAACTAGAGTGTCTCTGGGAGACTCCCCCGGCAGGGGGTTCAGAGCAAAAAACTTGCTGCACTATGCGTTGGAAGGAGATGCGTAGAGATCACAGCAAAGCTGACCCCACTCACTGAAGATCTGTTCCGCTACTGACCGATTCAGAGATCACTCATAAGGCATCAGAATGGTCCGACTGAGCCTGTCCTCTAGAATGTTGGACCATTTTGAAATGTGCATTGTGATGAGAAAGCAACCGGTGGAGATTGCCCTTTCCCACACTCTCATGGCCTCGTGACAAAGGGGGGGGGGGGGTAAGATCTAGTCCCTCTCCATTTGTTGATATACCAGACTACTGACATGTTGTCTGATTAAATGGCAATCGTTCCCAGAGGAAGAAAGACATGAAGGGCCTGCAATGCTAGAAGGACTGCCCTCATCTCTAGGACATTTATGTGCAAGCTGGTCTCTGTGGGGGACCACAGGCCTTGGACTGTCCTGCCCAAACAATACCCCCCACCTGAGTTGGGAGACATCCGTGGTCACTGTGGTTTGGGCTGGAGTTGGAACAAAAGGTCATCCTTCCAAGATGTCTGGAGAGCACACCCACCATATGAGGGATGACCGACAGACTCGACTGAGTTAGATTGGATAGGTTAAGGGCAGTTCCAACAGGGACCATTGTACAGCTAGAATCCACTGTAGGATTCTCATGTGTAGCAGGGCACATGGGAGAAGAGTTATGAATGCCACCAACGAGCCTAAGGCTCTCAACACTGATTCTGCCGTCGGGAGATGAGAGCTGTAGATCAGGGAAACATGCATCCTGAGATTTTGAACTCTCTCCGAGGTCAGGAACACTTTGCATTGAGTAGTATCTATCCTAGCAACAATGTAGTCTATCATCTGTACAGGATCTAACAAAGATTTGGATGTGTTGATTGTGATCCCCAAATGCAGAGCAAGAGTCAGGAAATAATCCCTGGTTTGGTACAGTAGACACCTGGTGGGAGCAGTGAGGAGCCAATCGTCCAGGTACGGATAGCCCTGAATCCGCTGAAGCCTTAGATGAGCTGCTACCACCGCCATCACTTTGGTAAACACCCTGGGGGCTGTGTTGAGACCAAAGGGTAGGGCTCGGAATTGGTAATGATTGACTCTTAGCCGGATGTGGAGGAACGTCCTGGATCTTCTGTGCATTTTTATGTGATAGTAAGCATCCTGGAGGTCTAATGAGCACATCCAGTCGATCTCTTGCAGGTATGGCATGATGGACTGTAATGTGACCATCTGGAACTTCTCTTTGGCAACTGATAGGTGCAGGGTAGAGAGGTCTAGAATGAGCCTCAAGTCCCTCGTTTTCTTTGGCACCAAAAAGAACCTGGAGTAGAAGCCCGATCTGGACTGATCTGGGGAGACTGTTCTGATGGCTCATTTTTCTAGCAGCTTGGAAATTTCCTGTGATACTGCCTCCTTTTGCATGGGTGGTATGTCCGGGAGTTGTCTGGGAGATTTGGGGGAACCCACGAAGGGGACAGAGTACCCTCTGGATATGATCTAAAGCACCCAGCGGTCTGATGTTATGGACTCCCATATCGCTAGGTGCAAGGACAATCGTCCCATGACTTCCTCCAGAGTAGAGTAGCCAGGCAACCCCTCAGGTCTGCTGCCTGGGTCTGTCCGAGAAAGGTTCTCAAAACCTAAAATTCTTTGGACCCCCTCTGCCTCTGGGCCAGCATCCATTCTGTCCCCCTTTGCCTCTGGGGGAAGAAGAGCCCTGAGTGTCTCGGGAATACTGTGACTTCTGGAACCACATCTTCCTTTGCCGTCTCTGGTTCTGGGAAATGGACCTTTGAGGGTTCGAGAAGTGGATCCCGAAAGCAGAACGTGTCTTCCCATCCTCATTCTGGACTAGTGTCTCTTTGACGGTCTTACCAAAGAAAGTAGAGCCGTCATAAGGGGCATTGGCAAAGGATGCCTTGAAGGGTTCCAAAAAATCACATAACCTGAGCCAAGTGTTGCGCCTCATGGACATACTGGACCCAGCTGTCCTAGCCACTCCTTCCGTAGCATGTGAAAGGAGTCGCATGGATGTGTTGGAGACTGCTTTTAAAGTGGCCATCCTTGCGGAGAATGAAGTCTTGTACTCTTGCGACATGGACTTGGGGGGGAGACTCCTCAAGCTCCTTTACCAGGTCACGTTGGAGTCTGGTGACATTGGCAAGGTAGTTCAGTGCCCTATTCAAAAAGGTAACTGAAGCGTAAACCCGTTTCCCTAGGCAGTCCATCATCCGTGACTCATGGTCAGGAGGGTGGACCAAGGAACTCTCCTGAGCAAGTTCCTTCTTTGTGGCTGCTGCTACCACCATGGCATCTATGGGGGAGCCCTTACTCCAAGCTGGCCTGTCTATGGGGGGCTAAGGATCTTATCAGGTCTTTTTGGAATAGGTTCCATGGTGTCTGGTTCCTTCCATGCCCACGAGGTGACCAGATCCACCAGAGCATCCATGGGAGGGGTCACCCAGGAAGTAGATGGGCCCGTGCCAAAAGCCTCCAGGAACACAGACTCATCGGAAGAGGGTTTGGGGGCAGACCAACCTACCCATTGGTACAGGATCTCCATGATGTCTCCAAAGGAGACATCCTTGGGAGGTGACCTAGGGAACCCTCTCCATCATTTAAATTCATGTCATTGGTGAGGAACTCTGAGTCCAAGTGCCTCCTCTTGCACGTATGCTTGTGAGGTACCTCTCCGGCGGGGCTCTCTGGAGGGAGCTTGCAAACCACTTGTTCCTCAGGGGAAACCATCTGGGGCTCTTCGAGCATGGGCTGGCCCTCTGGTAAAATGATGGGGACCGTAGACAGAGCTGAAGGGGTCTGGGAGGAGTCCGAGGGGGCAGTCGGGTCTTTATCTGATGAAGAGAAACCTATCACGTCGAATGCCAAAGAAGAGCGAACCTCCTGAGAAACTAATAAGGAGGCTGGTCTCCCCGGGTCCGACGAGAGAATTGGAGCCGGGCCCAAGGTAGATGGAGCTCCAAGGGATGGAACCTGGCCTGACAAAGTCTGAGCCAATGGAAAAGGTTCCACTCCCTTGGATCCGACACACAAGCTCTGGCTCCGAGAGCAGCTCAGATCCGAAATTCTCCAGGCAGATGTCAGCGTCAAGGAAGCGGGTACTGTCGGCGCAGACCCCCTGACCAAAGCCAACCTCAGATCCGAGTACTTCGAACTTGAAAGTTGGATCGGAGAAAGAGATATAGGTTGAAAAAAAGGAAGCAAGTCCCCCATCTGGATCTGTGTATGGATAAAACGCCTCATCATTTTATCCAGATCCAAGTCAGACAAGGAGTGGGTGGACCGCGACGATGCCACAGACTCAGACCTGGCAGGTTGGAGCACCGAGGCCTGAGAAGCTCGATGTGTCTCCTCTGGCTCTGGGGAGATCCTTTGAGATCGGAGCCAAGGAAGTCACGGATCCATGGTGTGTTGGTAGGAAAAGCGAGGTCCGGAGACCGCTTTCTCTTTTCCCTCGTCTTTTGCCTCTCTCTCTCCCTCTCTCTACCTCTTTTCTGCTCCGTTACCACAGGCTTTGGTACAGGAGGTAGAGTCCCAGCCTGGGAGGGAGGAGAAGCCAGAGGAAGAGAAGAGGGAGAGGCGGCCACAGCATCTACTGTGACCAAAGCCGGAGACGAGGAAACAGAGTCTGAATGAGGAAGAAGGCCTTTGAGGACCAACTTGGCCTTTCTGTCTTTTAAGGCACAGGGGTTGAAGCTCGCACATATGTTGCAGTCCACACTCAAATGGGCCATGCCCAAGCACAACACACACAGAGTGTGGCCATCTGCTGGGGATAACATGGTCACACACTGTGCAATGCTTGAAAACAAGCTTTTCAGCCATACCAATTATAAGAAAGACAGCCTAATAAAAAAATAGGCAATTTCTTTCCACTAACTCACACACACACACACTCACCACACTCGTATACAGGAAAAACAGTGAGGGGGAGGGGAAGCTACAAACTACACAACAGTACAAACTACTCTAACTAACCTAAAAACTCGACGCACCAAGTGAGGGGAGGAGAAAGGTGATCTACACTAACTGACAAAAGGTTTTTAGAAAAAAGCTACTCACAAAGGTTTAAACCACTGACTAGTTGGAGCTCAAAAGACACAATGTGGAAGCAATTTGTGGCAAACGAGATCTGGGGGTGGAAAGCAGCAGAGGTGTATTATGGGTAAGGGGAGGAGTTTTGAGCTCAGAGCTGTTGCTGGTAGAAGTTGCCGTCTTGGATCTGATATGGATCTGTAACCCACAGGTTGAAGACCAAATGAAGTAAACTACTTCAGATTTACTGTTCTCAGCTATTTCAGAGATAGTGGCTACTCTTGCTTCAGTTTCCTCACGAGAACCTATGACTGAGGCCTCCACATCTGGCTGCTGTGTCTAGTTTGTGTTGGGCCACCATAACAAATGGATGGCTTAGCCTGTCACCATGGAGAAATGATAATGGCAAGAAATGACAATGTAATTACTGCATATTGTTTGTGTCTTTCGGCTTTTCCCGGTTAGAGGTCGCCACAGCAGAACTCCGGTCCGCTAATGATTGGCAGTAGATTTTTACATGCTGGCTTGCCGGGCCTAACGCACAACCTTCAATGAAGGAACGCCCATTCATGCATGTTGCCACACAGAAAACTTTCTAACTGAGAATCAAATGGGCAACGTCTAACTGTGAGGTGACAACGCTACCGCAGCACCACCACCGCAGTTATACGGCACTATATTATGCATATGATTAATGTCCATGGAAAAATTCTGAATAGATATATTAACACAGCCTAAAGCTGAACAACACAACAGTGTGGTCATTTTTTTTTTCTTTGGAGGCAGTAAACTTTTCTCTGTGTACTACTAGCAGCTGGGAGTGTGGTACAAACTGGCCAAATGTGACGCTTGACATTGGAGACCAACTCCACAGTGTTATAAGTAATTTCCACAATTCTTTACAAACATTTGGAAACGGTGCATGCTTCTGATTCTGGTAAATACAGTCAGGATAGGTACGGTTGTTAATTCACATATTATGCAGCAGCAGCCAAATCCAGGCTGCCTGGGCTGCAGATAATTAATTATTTCAGGAAATTTGATTTGGCCAGATGTTCAAAGCAATGTGGTTATTTATCCAGGCCAGTTACTGTGAAGAAACAGACAATGAAATATCATCCAGAACTTTTTATAGCTACAGTCAACTGATGAAAATGGTGTATTGTATCAACAGCTCCAAATTAGAAGTGTTAGGCCCATAATTGACATCCACTGCATTGATAAATAACGTAAAACTTCAAAAATATGTGGTGAATTTCAAAAATCTCTCTCTAAGACCTTTAAAGCATTTCTGCAAGGGGTTTATCCTCCTTGTACCATCACACCCTGCAACTCATATGTATTAACTGTGAGATCAGTGTATCTCTGAGTAATGGGAATGCTTTGAGATACCACATCAATAGACACTCCTCCTATATGCATTAACAGACTCACTCTTCCAGAGAACATGCTAATAGTGCAGGATAAGGATGTTTCTAATATCTCTGTAACATCTCCAATCATATATGTTGGCATGAAATTGGACCCCTAAAAAAACAGTAAGGGCAATCATGACTGAATATACAGATAGTACAAAACAAATACAGTTTCTGCATTTAAAAACAATACATTCTAGCAGCTGACACAGGCCAAATGGAGATGACTTTATTGTTAAAAGAATGTATTCTTCATAGGTTAGTATTAGGCCAACTACCCTTGTGGGCCACTTCAAGCCTAAGCAATCATCCCATGCAAGAATCAAACCCTCCACCTTGTGTCTGTAAGGTAAACACCTTAACCATTATGGCAGCCTCCCACAAAACATACTTCAAAAATGTGTATTGTGTAAGAAAATCTAAAACTGAAAGAAAATCTTTTTTTGCAAGGAGACAAGCCTACTTGGAGCCATGAGAAGCTTACATGGATCCATGGTATGTAAGGATGTTTTCCTTGCAGCCCCCATTTATATACTCCCACTTCTGACATGACAGACAGCTTCTTGTTAACTACATGAAGGTGCTACTTTGAAAATACTTTGGAAATGTGACACAGGTACTTTAATAAGAGATAGTAAAAGTCAGAAAAAGAACACTGTATGTCACAACCAACAGTAATAATATTTGTACTTCAGTCTCTACTTGTCAGCATGGGGGTTATCTATTGTATATTTCATGGCCTGTACTTCAATGAAGTAAATCAGCTTTCTGTTGTGCAACACAGACCAAATAATGCAGCAAAAAGAAAAAAAAAACAGCAGTTTAGTAGTACACATGTGTGTGTCACATTCAGGTAAGGCACATCATCAACATACACAAAAAGTGCAGCATGTACTAAAATCCTGCTTAAATATTTGGCATCAGGCTCTTCCCCTCCCATAGTAATAATTGTTTAAAAAAAAAAAACTGCTGGAGGTTTTGTACATTTGCAAATACAGATGCTGCAAACCAAATCCACCTAAAAGATCTTCAAACAATGAAATTTAAAAATGAAGCTATAAAGATGATGGGCCACTTTAAACAGATATAAAAAGTATTGCCACAGTGGTAAAATTCTGAACCTCAAGCTGACAAGAAGGAGCAATACTTTTCTCTAAGCAGAAATACCACAGTATAGTCAATTATAGCCAATGAAATTTAAAACTATTTATGAAAATATGTGCAGATACAGACTCCAACTATCTATATAAAGTTGCACTACTCTATTTTTCTCAATAACCTAGGACAGGCTTAGAATTTTCATTGCTATACTAATTTCAATTTACTAACCAACAAAAGCAGTAACTGGAACAAATGGTTTTCTAGGCCTTGGGATGTAAGAG
This sequence comes from Protopterus annectens, assembly GCF_019279795.1. Lineage (NCBI taxonomy): Eukaryota > Metazoa > Chordata > Ceratodontiformes > Protopteridae > Protopterus > Protopterus annectens. Next base: position 597,803,802 of record NC_056747.1, read on the forward strand.
TTATGAAAGCACAAAGTAGAGTGCATCACTATCTTAAGCCCTAAAATGGCTCATGAGAAATTATACAGTATCTATGAGTCATCTAGCCTAACTTGATCTATGAACCTATGCATTATTTATCTTAAAAAACATCACTGAACCTGCTCAGAGACTGCATTAAATACTCCAACCAGGGGTTGTTGTCTTTTCTAAAAATGAAACTCTGATAAATTGTTTTGTGCACAGATGTTTATATTACATGACATATGCATGGTAGCAGGATGAAACTTATAGCTTATCTAGTCTGACCTGTAAATGCATTTCATAATCAACTTTCATTCCATCATTTCCTTCTTTCCCACCAATTCTCCATCTGGTTCTTGTCCTCTTGAATGTCTCTTGGATTCCCTCTTTATCACATATTCTGGTAATCCTTCCTGTGACTCCAGCGCTAACTCTGGCAGTAAGTGCTTTTGCAGTTGTTCCCTAATATTACAGGTGCTACAATTTGTAGTGTCTTTTTGTAGCTTAGGGGTTGTGATCTATACAGCTTGATCTTCCCAGGATATTTTTAATATTCCTATTTGTTAAATTAAAAAAAACAGTCTTGTATCACCAAAACGAAGGTCAACATTTTGGGGAGCACAATAATGATTATGACATGGGTAATTTTAGATCACCTAGAATAGTACCTTTTAATAATGGTAATGTATTTTTTGACAATGAAAACTATACCAATAATGAAGAGGTTAATTTATTCAACTCTTTAGAATTTCCTCCTCTACACTGGTCTGACAGTTTAGCCAGTTGGTCCCATCACCCACCAATGGTCCCCTGGAGGAGATGATTTCCCCATTCCCCACATAAACATGGGAAAAGATGTGGCAAGGGTCAGTCCTGCAGGGGAAGGGGGCGGAGATTACACTGGCTATAGATAGTGTTTCCAATATAATTTTTCAACCGTGTTCACTCATTTAGGACATTATTATTAGCCGCAACAATTTTAAGATTTTCAGTTATAGCGGCTTAACCATTACTGATGAATACTTTTCATTATCTGAAAAAGGCTTTACATTTGTGCCCATAGCTAGATTTGATCTAGCAAATTCATTAATAGAATTCAAGTTATTTACATGCAAACTAAATTTTGCTATTCAACTTAACAATGGCATGGATTTTTACTCTATAGGTCCAAATACAGCAAGAAGAGTCTTGCTATGCCTTACCATAATCCCAGAGTACAGGCATTCTCTAACACTGTTGAAAATGAACTCTACAAATACTTTGCAAAGGGCAAAATGAAATGTCATTATTCTAACTTATCAGGTCACGAATTTAGGTTATTACAAGATTTAAGAGAGAACTATTCTTTAAGATTTATGAATCTTGATAAGGGTAGGGGGGTAGTAGTAATGGAAAACCTTGATTACACTGGAGAAATGATTAACATTCTGTGCGAGAGTGATACATATGTGGTTGCATCTAGTAATGAGTTACACGTTGCCTACAGCAAAACTGATCGGTATTTGGATGATATTTTTTACAGAATCGTATTGAACTAGGCACTTACAACTTTTTTTGAAATTTCAGTCCCATTTTACCAACTATTTTCGACATCCCAAAAGTACATAAAAATATATTACCCCCCCCCCACCACCACCACCACCTTAGACGGAAGTGTTAGCAATGAGTTCAAAAACATAACCGTTTGTGGTTTGAGTGATAGAATGATTAAACCTGTGCAAGAGTTAAACACACATATGCTCAAGAACTCTTGTTAACACCTAACTTACTGTTATTGGCAGTCAATGTTATTGACCTTTTTTTTTGGCATCCCGCATGATGCATTATTGAATATTTGTTTTTTTTGGACGCAAGGCTAATCATTGTATGGACATTATTTTGAGTAACAATTTCATATTTTTTGAAGGTGAAATTTTCAAACAAAACAAAAGTATAGCAATGGGAGCTGCCTGTACCCCCATCTTTGCCTATTTGGTTATTATCTTGGGAATCTAAATTTGTTTTTTGTTTCTGAGTTATCAACACACCAAACTCTACCTTTGATTCCTAGATGACATATTTTGTGGACAGGGCATGCCAACTTGGCTACTAGTTTTATACATTATCTCAATCACACTACCCCTTTTTAGAAGTTCACCTTCCAAATCAATGATAAATTTGATAATTACCTAGACACTATTTCAAAAGGAAATGTTTTTCTTTCTAACACTTTTCATAAGCCCAAATTTGCCAATAGTTATTTGCACTTTTTGACAGTCACCACTGTAGCTCTCAACCAATCGGGGACAAATTTCAACAGGATCATGGACAAATTCAGAAAAAATCAGGGAGAATCGGGTACACTTTTAAAATATTAGTGCTATTAACTTGAGACAGTTATAGAATCAGAGCATATGAATTAATATACATTTTCTGAAATAAAGGAAGTCTATAACTTAGTCATTGTCATTATTCATTAAGTGTAATTCACCACCCTTCCTCCAAAAGCCACTAGTTTTAGGAGGGATTAAGAGGGACAGAGCTAACATTTGAGTCAAAATCAGGGACAGCTGAGAGGTATGGTCACCACCCTTTTCATAAAAGAAAAGCCTTGTTTGTGGGCAATTTATTTGACTAGCTTGAATGATTTCTGACCCAGCCACATTTTAATCATGAAAGATTAAAACGTGAGAATGTTTTTTGAAAGTACTATCCCCATGTCCTTGTAAAAAGTGTTAATAATGAAATTTTTGGGGGCTGGATAAAAATTTTTTTACTGCTTTTGGGAACAGGTATGGTACCACACAAAACTAATTCATGTACAACGACTATAATGGCTACTAATGACCCTTCCAAGCCCCTACATTTATCTTCAAGAGATCAAAGTGATGTTCTGAAGCCACAGTATGCTAGAACTTTACAGTTCTACAGCCAGTATCATGTTGTAAAGTTAAAGATAATTGTCAATCAATATTAGTCCATTCTTACAAGTGATGTGCACGTTAAAAACATTGTTGGTACAGAACCATTTTTTTATTTACAAAACAGCTAGGAATATTAAAAAAATCCTGGAAATATCAAGCTGTATAGATCACACCCCTAGGCTACAAAAAGGCACTATGAAGTGTGGCACCTGTAACCAGTGTAAGTACATTCTTCAATCGGATTTGGTAATGTTATCCCTGAATATTATTGTCTATCCTGTTAGTTACTTCTAACACCAAAGCGGTGGTGAACCTTGCTTTGTGCACTGGCTGCCTAGCGTTTTATGTAGGAAAAACAGAAAGAAAATTAAAGAAGTGAATTTATGAACACCATTGCCGTATTACTGTACAGAATGATAACAACATTATACAGGCACTCTTTGAATTGCAAAACTTTTCAACCGTTTTCTTTTAATATTTTGGAAAAAAAAAGCAGTCCTAATATAGGGGCGAGCTTGGCACAATAAATTACAGCTTGGGGAACTTTATTGACAATTAAAACTGGATGCCAATCACCCCTCTGGTATTAATGATTGTTTCTTTAGTTCCTGTTTTAAAGCAGAGGGCTGAAAAATTATAGTATAACTTTTCATACAGTCTCTTAAGGATTAGATTTTTTACACAGGTTTTATTTAAGGTCTTACAGACCAAGTTTTATTTGGAATAACATTTTTATAAGTTTTACAGTATATTATATTTGTTTGTTTAGGTGATATTTTGTTTGGTGTGTGTTTAAATGATTTAATTTTTTTATTTGCATCTGTTGCCTTTGAAGAATTAATTATGATGCAAGTTTTAGTATTTAAGACTGTGCTTAATTATATACTGATTTTTTTCTGATGAAGTCACTGACGTAACATTTGGTGCTTAAAACTACTGTTTACTTAAACGTCAATGTGAATAAACTCTTTGATTTATTAACTGTTTCATCTGGGCTACAGACTTACTTTCTGGATTTGGGGCTGACATGTTCTTCTGGTGGAGTGTGAGTTCATTTTTTCTGTGAGTGCTTTCTTTCATTAATCCAACCTCAACTGAGAACCAAACTAGTTAATGTCAAGAGGAAATACTGTTAGAATATGTAGTACCAATTTTTTTTATGCTTCTAAATTTTAAAAGTATTCCTAATGAATACTCTTGCTGACTCCCAGTGGAAACGCAGTCCCCCAAAATGAGATGTCAGTGCAGCTGATTCTTGTCTAAAAGCAACAGAGTTGCCATCTCTTTCATGATGGGTGACGATCTCCGACAAAGATGATGACGTTTTTAAAACTACACTACATGGAATGCCTAAACAATGTATTATAAGGAAAGTGCCTTCTAACTGCATAATTGATTACAAATCATTTGACCTAGTGTTGTACTGGTCCTTCCCATATAAAAATGTTCTGCATGAAAAACATGCAGATGAGTAGATTACATTCATAGCATTACTACTGAAAAGCTCAGTGGGATTTATTTAAGTAAACTATATGGAATCTCCATTTAATTTTAAAGTGGCTACACATGTCCTATATATGCACGTGCCCTCCTCTTACAGCTTACTGCGGTTGTAACATTTCTGCAGTCTCCCAGACTCAAAAGCGAGCATCATGTACTTCCAAAGATATCCATAATTCTTGCAAATTGTTTCCAAATGTGACTGCAGTTGCAGAAAACATAACATTCTGTATTATACATTAGAACTTCAAAAGCAACATACAGCCATGATCATATGCATTTAAATCTTTGTTAGCAAAAAAAAAAAAAAAGTTTACACTAGAAATTAAATACTTTACAGCTGAAATACTTCAGCTTCTGAGTCTCTCATACATGCAGCCAGTAAATACTGGAGAGGCTGGGATTTCTAGTCCAGTTTTCAACTCATGCTAACATGCAGTTTAGTACACTCAAATTGGGCTTACCATGGATGGTAATGTTTCTGAATCCTGTCTTTAGCCTTTTTACTTCTAACAGTAGCCATTTTCATTTGGGAGATGAACTACTGCAATGCTTTTACCCAATGAGAAATAGCATTGCAGTAGACTGTCTCTGGCTTACTGCAAATGTAAATAAGGCACTGCAGGGGAGCAGTGTATGAGTACAGTAGCAGCTAGCAAGTTTTGTGCCTGCAGCCATTCCATGATCTGGCAAAAAATAAGTGGTATTTTATCTTTTAAAACTGTAACATGCAGCCTCTGACCACAAATGCAATACCAGCATTCATTTCTAAATGCCAGTATGCACTGAAGATCAATCGGGATGTGTCAATAGTGCCCCTTAACAGTTTGCACCTGTGGTAGCTATCCCTTGTGCCCCACCCTAGCAACACCTCTTAAGTATGTGTACTCCCCCAGAAATGCCTGCTGCAAGTGCTTCATGCAGCACTCTTTACTTTCAATGGGAAGATTGCATTACAGTAAGAACCAGGGAGAGTTGGTAGTCTGGCATCACAAAGTTAAGAATGAAACTCTAATATTTGGGATTACTGACTGAACTATTCCATGAACTATGAGGAAAAGAGCAGATATATGAGGCAAAATCTGGAAGATTCTGTAAAATAAGGGGTATCTAAGGTGGGAAGAGGAATGTTTGCATGTTTGGGAAGCTGCCATGTGTCTCAATGACAATGCACAGGATTTCCAGGCAAAATCATCAGGAACACACTGACACCAAGGAGACTTTCCAAATTTTATTCCAAGTCACTTAAAAAGTTAACAGAGCAACAGCTCTTCAATCACACTGGAGTTTCTGAACAAGATGATGACTGAAACTCTAATGTCTGGCATTACTAACTGATTGTAATCATGTATCACTTAGAAGGGACAGGGAAAACACAAGAGGCAACATCAGTGATGTTCTGAAAACATGGGGACAGTTGAGAGGTACGGGGGATATGTCCATGTATATTTGAAAGTGTGCATTTGTGTTGGGGGAGTGAATGACGGGGGTTCCTGTGCCAACGTGATGCATATGCCACCAGCTGTGATTACACTAGCAAAGTGCTTATCACTTGGGGTAATCATTGACTGATCCACAGACATGCAAATTAGTCCATAATGAGGACTTTTATTGTGGCTAATGTCTCTGAATATGTTTCTTGCAAACTCATTAAAAACTCTTATGGCTGCAGCACTTATCACTCGTAGCGTATAATACTATACTGATACACAACATGCATAGGATTGTCCATATGTTGCAGAACCTCAATATGGCATTAATTAATTAAAACGTAGTAAGTTGTCTAGAATAGTCCCAGTTGTAGAACTGTCACTGAAAGGTGTTCCCAGTCATACTATTGGGCTTTATGGTAATTCACAGCCACAATGTATTCTTGGTAGAGGAGTTACAGTCTCTGTTATATTTAGTTTGGAGATGTTCTAATAAGATGTTGGGAAAATTTATATATTTTGTAGCAAGAACAAATAGTAGGAGTTTTTTTTTTTGTGATATACCATCTACCTGGTAATCTTGAAATAATTCTAAAGGAGTTCGTTGATTTTCCTCATAAGCTCTGTGAATTTTCATCTTAGGGTGGCTTATTGATCTAGACTTCAATGTTTGTGAGTAATAAGTGAAGTATAGTTGTGCAAGTTCCAGTTTCCTGTAACAGCAAATGTTTGTAAAACACACTGCCTTACTGGCATATAGGTAATAGTGCCCTGTTACCCTTCCTCTGGCAGTCTGTGAAAACTCAGAACTCCTCCCACTACCTGTCTTTTGAGTGTAAAGGACCAATCATCTGGCAGGACCAGGACAGCCCTTCGGACTCGCAGACAGAACCCTTTCAGTTTTCTAGTGTCCAGTGGGGAAGAGCAGCTGTACACACAAGCTTTGTAAATATCTACTGTTCCAAACCAAAAGCCATGCACACACGCAACAAAAAAGGTTGCTGAACCAAAACGCAACAGCAACTCCAACAACCTACTATAAACACCCAACAAAAAGAGGATGGTAGAAGGCTACTGTCTTATAAGTAAGTGGAACTTATGCAGCTGTACTAAGTTCAACATACACACTGCCTTACTGGCATATGGGTAGATTCCCAAAGCTTACCCAGTCTGAGAGGAGGAGGAATAAAGGGTCCAGGTTCCCCAGACAATGATCCTTGCAAAACCTGCCCTGGGTCTAGAAAATGCACCAGTTTATAGTGCTTAATAAAACTACGGATGGAGGACCAAGTTGCTACCTTTACAGTATTTCTAAAGTCCACTCCTTTCTAATACATCACTATTGAGGAAAAAGACCCTGGTAGAATGTGCTTTTATTTTGCTTGGATTTGCCATGCCATGGTTGGGATGTATTAACAAAAAAAAAAAAAAAGGACAACCAACATGCAATGGATTGCTTGGAGATGAGCTGACTTTCTTTGCCCTGAATAAGAACTGAAAAGCGTTCCGAGCTTCATAAAGGGCTTTGTTCTGTCAAGGTAGTACCTGAACTACTCACGCCCATCCAAAGTATGCTGTATCCTCTCTCCCTTACTCTTAGGATATGGAAAGAACACTGGGAGATAAATGGAGTGAATTCTGAGACTCCTTTTGGCATGAAAGGAGGCTTGGTGAGTAACACAACCCTATCCCTTTGGAAAATCGGGTAAGGTTGTCCCACCATGACAGCTTGCAGCTCAGAAATTTGCCTTACAGATGTCTGAGCAATAAGCAACACAGTTTCCACATTAAGAACTTGAAATCAGTGTGAGCTGCTGGTTCAAAACGTGAAGTCAATTTTCAAGAACTTAATTTAGGTCCCACAAAGCAGGAATTTGCTTGTGAGGGTATCTCATATGTAATACTCCTTTCATGAGCTGTTTTACCAAGGAGAAGAAGATAAAAGGGGATCCTTTAGCAGATAAGCACAGATGGCCACTAAATGTTCCTTAATACATGCATACAATACGCCATTCTGAAGTAGATCACAAAGATTTCAAGACCAAAGGGATATACTAACCTCAATGGACCATCTATTTCCACTTAAGCACTACTTAGAAAACCACCTCCATTTGTACATAACATTTTCTAGTAGTAGGTTTTCTGGTCTCCATAAACACCTGCTACACATCCTCCTCAACAAGTTCCTAAATGGAGTCAAGACTGAAAATTCCAGGCTGCCATCTGAAGGTTCTTTAAATCGGGGTGCACCAGTCATCCCCGAGACTGTGTGAGCAGATCCAGCATGCAAGAAAGTATGTGGTAATTGCCCTAGCCTTTGGCCAATATCATTTACAGGGAGAACCAAAACTGCCTGGCCAATATGGAGGTCACCACAATGATCATCGGTATTTATCTCTGAAGTTTCAGAAGTACCTTGTGAATCAGGGGAAAGGGTAGAAATGCATATAGGAACATTCCCATTCAAGGGAACAGGACTGGATCTGTTCTCCAAGCATAGTTGCAAAGATGTGTGAAACAGAATTTCTTTAGTTGCCTGGTTTTGAAAGGAGGAGAACAGGGTGGGAGGCTGGCGTAATGGTTAAGGTGCTTACCTTAGAAACACAAGGTGCAGGGTTTGAATCTCACATGGGGTAATTGGCTAGGCTTAAAATGGCCCAAGAGGACAGTTAGCCTAGTATCAATCTATGAATCTATTTAGGGCATTCTCCACATCTGAACTGAATCCTGTAACACCATTGCCTTGAGCTTCCGCTTGTGTGGGTGTGCCCAGATTTGCTTAATCTATCTGCCACAACGTTCTGCTCTGACATACGATGCCTGAAGAGTCGGAGAATACTGAGAAACCTGTACCCAGGCTACCACTAACAAACATCACAGAGGATAAGATCTCATACTCCCTTGTTTCTTGAGATGCCACATCACTGTGGTGTTGTCTGTAACTACTACAAGAGGACCCAGAGCCCTAAGGTGGTTACAGACGTTAAAGTTGTGCATCACTGCCAACATCTCCTTGATACTGATGTGCTTCTGTGTGTCCTTGGGCCCTCAAGTCACTTGTACTTGCATCTCCACTGGCACAAGCTTCCCAGGTGAAGTCGGGCAGATCTGGACAGACAGTACTGGCAAGAGAAAGAGAAAGGACACCCTAGATTGATATTCAACTGTTCTTTCCAACACTGTAACTCTTGTCTGATGAAAGGCAGCACTGGCAACTGGGATTACAGGAATGAAGGTGCTGGGATTAACAATTCGGATATACTACTGAATTTTTCTCATGTGAAGATGGGCCAAACATCTCTAGTGGTGATCTCATTCCTGTACTGAACAAAATTCATGTGAAATCCATTGCAAATGTTCCTGATCCTCTGGTGGAGCTTTCTAATGATGCAGTCATCACAACACTAGATCATTTTGTTGTGTGTGTGTGTACAGTTGATATAAAAAGTGTACACACCCCTGTTAAAATGCCAGGTTTTTGTGACAAAAAAATAAGAACACAATAAATAATTTCAAAACTTCCCACCTTTAATGTGACCTATAACCTGTACAATTCAACTGAAAAACAAATCTGTTGGGGGAAAAATATAAAAAATAAAAAAAAGTACAATAAGCTGGTTGCATAAGTGTGCACACCCTTAAACTAATACTTTGATGAAGCACCTTTTATTTAATTACAGCATTCAAGTTTTCATGGGTACACACCTGCCATCAATTAGAGACTCTGATTAACCCCAAATAAAGTTCAGCTGTCATTGTAGGATTTTTCTGACATTTATCAGTTGCCTGCTACAACAAAAGGCATGGTTCGCAGAGAGCTTACAATGTATCAAGGGGATCTCATTGTTGAAAGGTATCAGTCAGGAGAAGGGTACAAAAAATATTTCCACAGCATTGGGTATACCATGGAACACAGTGAAGACGGTCATCAAAAAGTGGAGAAAATATGGGAAAAAAGTGACTTTGCAAAGAACTGGACGTCCCTCCAAAATTGATGAAAAGACAAAATGAAGACTGGTCAGGGAGGCTGCTAAGAGATCTATAGCAACACTGAAGGAGCTGCAAGAATTTCTGGCAAATACTGGTTGTGTACTACATGCGACAACAATCTCCCGTATTCTCCATATGTCTGGACTATGGGGTAGGGTTGCAAGACGGAAGCCTTTTCTTACACAGAAAAACATCCAGGCCCAGCTAAAATTTGCAAAATAATACAAGTCTCCCAAAAGCATGTGGGAAAATGTGTTATGGTCTGATGAGACCAAGGTTGAACTTTTTGGCCACAATTCCAAAAGGTATGTGTGGAGCAAAAACAACACTTCACATCAGAAAAGAACACCATCACCAAGGTAAAGCATGGTGGGTGGCAGTATCATGCTTTGGGGCTGCTTTTCTTCAGCTGGAGCTGTGACTTTAGTCAGGGTGGATGGAATTAGGAACAGCTCCAAATACCAGTCAGTTTTCGCCAAAACCTTCAGGCATCAGCTAGAAAACTGAAGATGAAGAGAAATTTCATGTTTTAGCATTACAATGACCCCAAGCATACATCCAAATCAACAAAAGAATGGCTTCACCAGAAGAAAATTAAAGTTTTGGAATGGCCCAGCCAGAGCCCAGACCTAAATTCAATAGAAAATCTGTGGGGTTACCTGAAGAGGGCTGTGCACAAGAGATGCCCTCATAATCTGACAGATATGAAGCGCTTTTACAAAGAAGAGTGGGCAGATATTGCCAAGTCAAAATGTGCCATGGCTGATGGACTCCAACCCAAGAAGGCTGAATGTTGTAATTAAATCAAAAGGTACTTCAACATATTAGTTTTAGGGGTGTGCACACTTATGCATCCAGCTTATTGTATATATTTTTTTATATGATTTCCCCTAACAGATTTGTTTGTTTTTCAATTGAACTGTACAGGTTATAGGGCACATTAAAGGTGGGAAAAGTTTTGAAATTATTTATTCTGTTATTTTTTTATATCACAAAAACCTGCCATTTTAACAGGGGTGTGTACACTTTTATATCCAGTGTGTGTGTGTGTGTGTGTGTGTGTGTGTGTGTGTGTGTGTGTGTGTGTGTGTGTATCTGTCTATAAAAGAGGTATGTGTTGCAAACTCTGGTAAATTATTACAGAGAGCAATAAGTTTATAGCCAATACAAAGTAATTAACAAGGAGGCACAAAGTACAACAGTTTTCTTTCACTTGCTGCATGCAGAGATCAAGAATCTAGGGAAGCTAAGTAACTGGCATATACAATGTAATCTACTGGTCAAGAGAAGGGGCACTGGCCAACTTAGTAAGTGGTCCTTGGAGTGCAAGGACTACTCCTTTGCAGGAGTATCACAGCCACTTTCCAGGCTAGGGCAGGAATGTACTTCACTAGTTAAAGTTAATACACAGTAAAGGGTTACAGCAGACAGTGTTTTATCCTTAAAGCAAGAAGTTCCCTAGTTTGATTCTCAGCTAGGGTGCCTTTTGTGCTAAGTCTGAATGTCCTCCCTGTATTTGCATGGGTTTCTTTCAGCTGTTCCATTTTCCTCCCACATTCCAAAGATATGCAGTAGGTTGATTGGACACTGTAAATTGTCCATAGGTGTGTGTGCGCGTGTAAGGTGTGGAAGAACTACTGTGGAAGGGCTGGCCAGCCAGTGGCATACACCCTGGCTCTAGATGATTCACTATTGAAATGACACCCGACTTCATGAGCAAAAATGTGGAAAAAGTGGTTGTGGATGGATGGAGATATATATACATATATATATACATATATATATATATATATATATATATATATATATATATATATATATATATATATAAATATATATAGATATAAAAATATATATAGATATGGATTTGGGTCTATTTCAAATTAACAAAATCTCACTTACCTGAATTTTAAATAACTGAGATGACACCACCAAAATTGCATTTTAACGAATACCCACATAGGTTCATAGGTAGGTACTAGGCTAGTGACCCTAGGGCATAATTAAGCCTAGCCAAAATGTTTCTGCTTTCGCCTCCCTCCCACATGGTTTAGTTACCTGCACCTTTGTCGAGCAGGGCAACATAAGTGATTCCTGGGGAGAATTTCCTGTTTCCCATCCACCAATCAAGATTCCTCTTGAAGAGCACTAATGAGGAGCTCTGCCTCACATATATGGGGACCTTATTCCAGAGCAAGGGGAGTCTCTGGGACACGAATCTGTCCCTCCAACAAATCATGTTTATTGTTGATGTCCGGTTTATATCCCTTGAGCGTGTAGCTCTGGTGGATTGGGTTTTCCTTGGGTGGAGCATTTCTAGCAATTTGGGGTTAGACATAGCCTTGTTTTCAGGCAGAGATCACCTCTGAGTAGCCGGTATGCGACCAAGTACAGTTTGAGTTTTTTTAGCCTTACGGCATAGGGCATCTGTTTAAGGCCCGTTATCCTCTTTGTGAGGTACTTTTGAGGCCTCTCCAGTTGTTGCAGATGTCTTGTAAGGTACATCCTGAATGGGGCATTATATTCAATAACTGGTCTGAGTGATGAGTAGAGGGGGACAATAACTTCCTTATTCCTAGATGCAAACCCCTTTGTGATAAGGTGGGCCATGTAGAAGGATTTTCTAACCACTTTAGCAATGTGGTTGTCGAAGGAGAGGTTACTATCCACCTGAGTCCCTAGGTCTTAACACTCTCTGTGTTAAGTGGGCTGCCACCTATGTTGTAATTCATAGGTACTTGGTTTTTCCCAAAAGGGATGGCAATGCATTTTTTGGCATTTAGCTTGAGGACATGATTTTGACACCACGTATCTGTATCTGTGAGACCCTTTTGAAGGATGTCTGTCAGTAGGAGTCTCAATTATGGCACCCAGTTTGCAGTCATCTGCAAACTTTGTTATCCATAGTCCCTCCGTGTTTACTAGTACCTCAGAGAAGTAGATACCGAATAGGAGGGGTCCCAAGACTGAGCCCTGTGGTACTCCACTAGTCACAGGTTTAGAGTCAGATCTAGCATTTCCTATTGTCACTGAATGGGTTCTATCCATGAGTCAGTTAGCAACCCATCTTGTAACATAGGGGTTTATGTTTAGGTTGGTGAGTTTGTCTATAATTCCCGAGTGGGGAATGGTATCGAAGGCCTTTGCAAGATCAAGGTATGCTGTGTGAACCACCTTTCCCTCATCTATTGCTTTAGTGACTATTTCAAAAAAGTCAACCAGATTTAGGAGACATGACCTTCTCTTTACGAACCCAAACTGGGTGGGGTCTAGGGTTTGTAGGGTCCCAATGTCGTTGTTCGAGTTCCATGATGATGCACTCCATGGCCTTGCAGACGAGGCTCGTCAGGCTGATGGGGCGGTAGTTCCCAGGGTCAGTGGTGGCACCTCCTTTGTGGAGTGGAATAACTGTTGCCATGCACCACTCTGTGGGCACATAGCCTGAGGTCAGGCTGTGGCTGAACATGGTATTAAAGTGAGGGATTAATTTGTTTTGGAGTTCATGTAACATGCAGCCTGGGATGCCATCTGGTCCCATGGTTGCTGTGCTTCTTGCCTTGGGGAGTGCTGTTTTCACCTGGGTGTCTGTGATTTTAGGGGCAGCACAATCTTCTGGTATGGATATGTGCCCTTTAGGGGGTGAGAGTGGGGTGAAGCTTGCACTGAACCTATCTGCCAATATATTGGCAATTATCAGTTGGTTCAGTGAATTTTGAACCATTATGCTGTAGCTCAGAGCAGATCTGAGAGTTGCTATTTAGGTTATTGACGTAGCTAAAAAATGCTTTGTGGTTGTCTTTGGTGTCTTGCGATTTTTCTTTCAAAGCTCGCCTTAGAGGTTTTTATGAACGTTCTTAGCTTTTTGTTAAGAGTGGTCAGGGAGCCCTCCATTCCTGGGTTTTTACTCTCTTTGTAATAATTTCTTCCTTCTATTATAGAGCCTATTTATGGCCGGGGTCCGCCAGACTGGTTTCCTCTTTTTGGAGGAGTGGGTCTTGGTCTTGTTTGGGATAGCACGGTCCATGCACTCATGTAGGTGCTTGTAGAGTGCTTTTGTGTAGGATATAGCAGATTCAATCATATTGACATTCTGCGTGGGAGTAACGAAGTTTGCCACCTCTGTCTTGTAGTATAAAGTTCGCTTTGGAGAAGTTTTTCACTGTGGTTTCCTTGGGGGGGGGGGGTGAGGGTGGTATGTGGATATCTAGGGTGATGAGTTTATGGTCTGAGCTGACCAATGAGGAATTTACCACAGGTGTGGAGCATTTGTCCGCCATGTTGGTGATGACCAGGTTCAGTATATTGTTACCCCTTGTGGGGGTGTTTATAAGCTGGTCCAGGGCATTTGAGTTTATGTATTCCAGGAAGTGCTGAGCAAAGGTATTAGTACTTCCGTGGTTTTCCCAGTTGATGTTTGGGTAATTGAAATTATGTAGTATAAGGGTGTTCGGTTGGACCCTCATGTTTTCCAGTACCTCGAGGAAGGAGGAGTGAGTGTTTTGGGGCAGGGATGGTGATCTGTAGCAATCCCATTGTCAGTTGCACTTGGATAATATCCGAGGCATCATACTTTGCAACCAGTCTGGAGGTGTGGTTATCCTTGATGAATATGGATACATCTCCTCCTTTTGTATTTCAGTCCGGGTTTTGTGGCTGAAATGTGTGGTATGGGGTGCTCTCTTGAACCTTGAACCAGGTCTCTGTTACTGCACAAATATCGGTGCTCTCCATATTGAGGAGTGCCTCGAGAGAGTGCACTTTGCGGTTTAAGCTTCTAGCGTTGAGCAGCATGACCCTCCTTTTTTTGTCACTAGCACTTGTTACAGTGGTGGATTTGTTTTTTGAACCTTGCCTAAAAAAGACTATGGGGGTGGCAAGAGCCTTTGCCAGTATCCTGAATCCCAGGGGAGACCGATGCAAGCCATCTCTGGTGAAGCATCGAGGCTTGTCATCCCAGGCAGACAGATACTGGATCTCCTTTGAATGACACCAAAAACTTAGCCAATTGTTGAAATTATTTCCCTGTACTGAGGTATCATTCTTGGTGAGGGTAAGATGCTACTCAGGGCTAGGGTCATACCTGCCTTGATTACATAATCAGAGATCTCTTCTATGTCCCTTTGCATGTAGTCCAGGGAGGTACGTCTTAAGTCATTCACACCAACATGGACAATGACAGAGTCATATTTATACTTGTTGTGGAGTGACCTGAGTGCGTGGGTAATGTGGCGGATTCTGGCGCCCGACAAGCAACTGACAGTGACCTTCTCTTTGTCCAGCCTGGTGACAGGGACATCAGTGTGTTAGGTATGGTGTTTTGCCTTAAGGGCTGTGGTTGTGCGGCACACTGGTTTTGGTGGTTATGTGATGATTGCGATGAGTTTTTGGGTGTAGGTTACGTACGTCTCTGCTTTGGAGGTCTCGGTTTCCTCAGATTTTTATTAAAAGCCTCTGAATATGTCTTTGCGTATCTATGTGTGGGGTTTGCAGTTGCATGTTTGGAGGGTCTATGTGTAATAAGTGGCATGTTGCAGGTTGTTACCTTCTCCTCTTGACTATCAATTCCAGTTGTGCCTGGAGAGGGCTTTGCCTCAAGTTTGGCTATGTAAGTGCATCTCTCGCAGATTTTGGTGTCGTGTGGTAGGAGAAGAGGGTTGTCCGTGTATATGAGGCAGTTGTGACATTGCCTCAGGATGCCCAAATTCATCAGGTGAACAGGAGAATACACTGGGAGCTGGCTCTTGGACATGCCTGAATGGGTTGAGGAACTTATTTAATTGGTGGGGAGAGAGTAATTTGACTGTTCCCTACTAACAACTGTTTGGGATCGAGTACTATAGTTTGTTAGTGCTTCTGTCTCTTTTTGGGGCAAGTGCTAGTCCGAAAGTGCTGATTTGAGTGCTAAATCTGGAAGAACTGGCTAGTACTAAGGGAAAAACTGAAGAGCAGACTCAGTCGAGCTGGGGATAGTTTAACCCTAGGACAGGTAGGCTGTTCAGAGCTCCCCATTCTCACTGGTGAACAAAGAAACTTCCTTTTTGCCTAAGTAAGTTCTGGATAACACAGAAGCTTAAACACAGTCCAAGTATCAGCAAGTATCTGAAATTGGAGTTTTCTAGCTTAGTAAGGCGGGAAAATAGCAAGATTTTTTTCCCCCAGAAAAACATTAGAAACAAACGAAAAAAACACTTTTACAGTACAGTAATGGCTGTTGCACATGAATGAGAAGCCAGTAACAATTAAAAAATACAATTTACAACAAAAACGACTTTTTTTTTTTAAAGTGCAGGCTCAAATAAATGCAATCTCAGTGCAAAATGAGCGTTTTAAGAAGCAATAAATGCCAGAAAATGAGCGTTTAGGTGGAAATAGCAATAAGCAGCAAGAAAAAATCAGAAAAAGGTACTTAAACACTCCAAAGTCTCTCCTTTGGTCTTTCTGGCGCTGTAGGTCTCTGCAGGACACCTGGGCAGGATCTGCTGAACTGATGCCAATAATGTAACCAAGGAAAGGAGGCAGTTGACCAACATATAGTGTGATCTCAGAGTTATATTTAGTTGGGGGGGTGTAGGGTGTGAAGCCTCCCACTTGGGTGGGTTTGAAATGCTTCCGTATTTTTTTTTTTGTTCCTTTTGGCTGACTGCTTCCTTTCCTTGGTTATATAGGAGTAATGTGAGTGTTCGTTAAAATGCAACTTCAGTGTTGTCATCTCGGTTATTTAAAGTGTGGGTGAGATTTTGTTAACATGGTGTGTGTGTGTGTATATGTGTGTGTGTGTATATATATATATATATATATATATATATATATATGTGTGTGTGTATATATATATATATATTTTGTATATATTATATACACACACGGGTATATATAATGTCTGTATGCGTGTGTGTGTTGTGTGAAGATAGACAAAGACACTAGTCCCTATTGTGACTTTTATATTCACTGCTATGATCACAGGCTTTGTTATATAAGGTTGGCCACAAGTATGAGCACAACAAGGATACCCAACAAATGGCATACCATTCAGAGATCTTACTAAAGGAAACATTCTTAACGTGAGATTTCAGCTACACATAATAATACAATCTAGTTTGCAGATGCTCTGATGTCTGTGCTGCCCTGTCTGACCATCAATAAAGTTTTTACTTCCTCTAACTGTGAGGAGACTGCACATTAGGTGTCCAGGTTTGGACCAGCCTTTTCCTCCCTTGCATGCTTCTGAGTATAGCAGTACAAGAGCATTGAAGCCTTTGTGCCATTGCTGATCAGGCACTGGGTATTTTGATTACGAGACCATGAATGTGGTTTCTTCTATCCATCCTACTCCTAGGCCATTCAGTTCATACTTATTTCATGCTGTTTCAAAGCAGGCCTTTGTTGCAGCTTATTAAACTAGCCATCTTTGGATCCTTCCAACTTGAAAGAAAAAAACAAACTGCCCTGTTTCAACCTTTCCTTTTATATGACTGGTTATTGAGGCAAGATGTATTCCTACACAGGTCTGTATTCAGTTTTTAGAATGTCTTCTGAAGAACGTGCATTTGTAAAGCAGCTGAACTTTGACAGCAGATATTTTGAAATGGCAGTTCTATAAGTGAAAATTTATCTGACATGCACTTTTCTTCCTCCAAGGCTGAGTATTATCAGTTAGTACTTTTAAGGTCAGAGGTATGTCATACTAAAATGTCTCACAATACCTTGGACTTTTTTTAATTTGTGAATAGAACAAAATTTTATTGTGCTGAATTTCTTTTGAAGAAATTAAATTCTGACAATTAAAATTCTTAGAATCACAGTGATACCCTAAAGAGTTCATGGTTTCCACAATCCATATCAGTCTAGTTTTCATTCTAGATGCAGTACAGAGACAACCCTCTCACAGGTCTTGGTCAATCACTTAATGATAAAAGATAATCATGTCTTCATTCTTGCCCTCTTTGATCACTCTGCAGATTTTCACAGCTTGGATCATGGGATTTTGC
The DNA here is from genome assembly GCF_019279795.1 of Protopterus annectens. Taxonomy (NCBI): domain Eukaryota; kingdom Metazoa; phylum Chordata; order Ceratodontiformes; family Protopteridae; genus Protopterus; species Protopterus annectens. The sequence goes on from NC_056747.1 coordinate 597,821,613, forward strand.
TAAAAGTTTCTGTATATCCAGTATACCTTCTCTGGTACAGTCCTCACTTGCCTTGCATATCAGTTCTTTGGACAGTCTGAACATGTAACATCTAGGATTAACAATTTCCACAAATATTTGGTGGCAGGCAGGGTATTAAAGAGCTTGATTCTGACTCCTATGCAATTCATGTATACTTTAACAGATGTTCTAAATGCTACACAGCAACACTATCAGTGTTATTCTGATGGCCATCAAAACTTGCATCCCCCCCTTATTTTTTTCCAGATTCCATATCTGACTTCAGCTCTTAACAGGATTGCATGGATTCGGTTTTAAACTAGTTTAGGCACAGATGACTTAAACTAAACCCACCTAAGATCCAGGTGATACCATTGTTTGCTCATCCTAGGTTCCCTACTTGCCTATATCCTCTCTTTTTTTATATGGGGGCAATGCCAGAATTTCAGCCTTGGGTGTAGAGCCTTGTAGTATCCCTAGATAACATCCCAAGACTGAAGGACCAGGTGTAGAATCTTATGAAATCTTTGAATATTTACCATCAGAACACCTCCAGAATTAAACATATGATATTTAATTCCATCCTGAAAATATTAATTCTTGTCCATATATCATCCTGTTTTGAGCACTACATTGTTATTTGCCTATGACTCTGATACTGACCTGGACTGCCTGATGTAGCTGTAAATTTCTCCAGCAGGGTGTTTGCTAGTATCTCTAGGTTTAACTTCTCCAAGTCCTTTCCGGGTTTCTAATACCATGGTGGGAATAGACCCCATTCATAAGTCAGGAAATGATGAGAGTTCATGAAATTAGTATTGTTTCAGTCTTTGATGTTAACCAAGAGTGCTCTTCACAGCATCCGCACTGTGCCCAGAACGGTCTTCTCCTGTCATTCATACACTGTTACATGTATTAGAAGTATACCAAAGTATGACAAATTCTTTTTTATTTTTTTAGTCTGTAAGTATGATATCAGCCTTGTGTTGAGAGATGTACTGACCTGCCAATATTTGTCCATTTTGTATTAAAGAATTCATTTTTGACCTGTATAAACCTAATGAACCAGGATCCATTACAAACACCCTGTACTGTGCTTTACCAGCTTTGGCCTGCTGATGGCTTTATTATATATATATATATATATTTTTTTTAATCTGTAAACTGATCCAACTTGGACAATTTTTAGGCTCATCTCAGGGTTACACAGATCACCGGTAATAAGATGATGTAATAACTGATAAAAAAACACAACAAAGACTGCGTAGTAAATACACTTTTAAGAGTTAAATGTAGAATGCAAAATATAAATGAACATTAACACAATCGTGACTGATGAGATATACTGTGTATATTATGTACAATATCTATGCATTTTTATAGTTAATTTCTGATTGATTTTCTCACTGAAGAGGTGAGAGAGGAAATTGAGCCTGATGGCACTTTAAACTTGTAAGTAAAAAGATGGCAGGGACGGCAGAGACGGATGTAGCAGACTGCCTAAAGAGCAAGAGGAAGATGCAGATGTAGAAAAGGGAGAAGAGAGGGAAGACAGAAACTATGAGAATTTCAGACTGTGCGTAATAAGGAAGCTATTCATATTTTTTTGAGTATGCATAGAAAAAAAAATGTTTATAAATAGAGAAATAAATCTTATACATACTAGATAATTCTTCTGAAGGAAGACACTTGCATTTGCTTTCTTTAAACATTTTTTGTGTGTGACTCGAAATGTATGTTGGGAGAAGATGGATTTTAAGCTAGTAGGAAGGAATTCCCATATCTGTGAAGTCATGACTGAGAAAAAGAAGTTATGCACTCACTTCAATGTTCCATCTGTGTTGTCCACTTTCATTTATTGACATATGGGTTCAGTTCTGAGCCTCGGAACCGACTCTGCCATTACTACATCTCGGGAAAGCCAAAAACTCTCGAGCTTAACCCTTATCCACAATGCTCCTCTCCTAGTTACTTCAGATCGAGTTTAATGAAAGGCAGACAGAATAAACCTCAAAAGCCTTTACAGACACCATATCTGGGACCATATAACAACAGCAATAATAATAAGTGATATGCGTCCATTATCCGTTACACCAAAAAACTTCAAGGGCTGGGGGAAGGTGGGAGGGGAGTCGAGGATAAATGAAAATGGACAACACAGATGGAACGTTATGGTGACTACATAACTTCTTTATCTGATGATGTAAATTTTCATTTTATTCTTACCATATGGGACAGAGTCCACAGATACCTTTGATTTTGGTTGAACTCAAGGATGGATATTCCTGAGCACCACTGTACCAAGTGACGCTCTTCTCCTGGAGACCAGATCCAATTTGTAATGAGTAATAAAGGTATGAGGGAAAGCCCAAGTTGCGGCTGTGCAGATATCATCTATAGTAGTTTCTTGGCTGAAAAACTGCTGAAGTAGCTACAGCTCTTGTAGAATGTGCCTTTAAAGATGCAGACACCTTAATTTTCTTATTGTAGATAAATGAAATGCATTTTTTGAGCCTTCTGCTAGCGTCACTTTGCTGACTGGGATAGCCAAGTCTTGTAGATGTAAATGACATTAATGGCTGGATTTTCAAAAATTTTTATTTCTGTTTAGATAGAAACTTAATTGTCAGTGAACGTCTAATAAATGCAAGCATTATTCACCTTTGTTAATTTACTAGTATTTTTTCCCAGTTTTACTAATAATTTGATATTAGTCTCTGATACCACCAGAAGCCAGAAGGAAGAATTGGTTCTCAGTGAAACTCTTATTTTATGGAAAATCAGGTATTCAGGTTTACATGATAACGCTTGTATTTCTGAAATCGTTTTGGCTGAAGTTATTGTCACTAAATATAGTTTTCCAGGATAAAAATTTTAGATCGCATTCAGGTGATGGTTCAAAAGGTGGTTGAACAATGGCTTGTAGCACTAAGTTGAGATCCTAAGGTGGTGTGTGGAAAAGAATCTTTTTGTAAGGGGTTTTTAGCAAAAGTATTCCTTTTAAGAAGGCCTTGCAATGCTTATGAGAAGCCAAATAGAATTCTTTAAAACCATTATGAAAATTTGAAATCGTCACAAATTGAATTCTTATAGTAGACTGGGAAGCACCTGCTTTAAAAAGTGAAGCTAAAAATTCTAGGATTTTATTGATGGGCACTGAAAAAGGGTCAGTATTGTTATCACGAGTCCAAAAGGTAAACTACCTCCATTTAGTAGCATAGAGTTTATGGGCAGCTGGCTTGTGAGAGGCTACGAGTATATGACATAATGGGGAAGCAATGCCTGGGTATTAATGGAACTGGAGAAACCAAGATGTCAGCTTGAGGTTCACAATGTTCAGATGGATTAATCCCTCTGGATGAGATAGAAGGTCTGGAGCTGGGTCCAGAATCCAAAGTTGTTGAATCAAATAAGATTAAAGACAGTGGAACCATATTTGTCACCGCCAATAAGGTGCAATAAGGATTACTTTGCTCTTCAACCTGATTGCTTTCTGTAGGAATTTCTGGATTACAGGAATTGAGGGAAAGGCATATACAGCAGTCTCAAAGAGCATCTCTCAGTGACTCCCCCCGGAGGGGGAATCCGGCAAAGTAGTTGCTGCACTTGTTCTTTAGAGGTGAGGCAAATAGGTTGCAGCAAGGCTGTCCCCACTGACGGAAAATCCTTTCCATCACTTTTGGACTGAAAGACCAATCATGAGGCAGGAGAATACACCTGCTTATTTTGTCTGCTATTACACTGAAACTCCCTGGAATGTGCATTGCTATCCGAAAGAATTTGGAAGAGATCACCCACTGCCACACTCAGAGCTTCTCGACAAAGGGGATAGGATTTGGTTCCCCCCTGTTTGTTGATGTACCCAAACCAGTGACATATTGTCAGTTTGAATCACAACTGTTCCAGAAGAATGAGCAGTCTCAAAGGCTTGCAATGCTAAAAGCACTGCCCTTCACTCCAGTACATTGATATGCAAGCTGACCTCTGTGGGGGAACCAAGTGCCTTAGACAGTCTTGCCTAGATAATGCCCCCATGCCATCTGGGAGGCATCCGTGGTCACTATGGCTTGGAGTTGTGATGGGACAAAAGCATACCTCTTAACCTCTTTGAACAAGAAATCTGGACAATGCCATAAATAAAAGTGGGACAAAGGACCAACATAGGGACCATTTAAATATTGCTCTCACAAACTTAGAAAAAGTTAATAGAATAACATATCTGCATTAGCACGAATTTTCTGAAGAATATAAAGACTGAAACTCAAAATGTCGTTATTTTCTATGTTCAATCTTTAATGATTTGCCTCTAATTTGCCAGAAAAAACACCATTTTATGAAAAATGGTCCAAAAATATGAAGCGAAAATCTGGACATTCTTTGAAAATTTGTACAGGTGAGAGGTATGGACAAAGGGACAGCCAAGAAGAGTATCATATGAATGCATCCATCAAGCTAAATCTTTTCTGCAAAGATAGGTGATCAAAGTTGGGTAGGACATGGATTGGTGTAACATTGACCACTGACACTGTAGTATCCTCATGTGATATCTTGCTAAAGGAACTAGAATTATAGCTGCAGCCATGGAGCCCAGTACTTGGAGGACTAGACGAGTGGGCACTTTTCTGTGGCTGATTAGTTTCTGTACCTGAACTCTTTGGGGTCAATTTAGATTTTTTTTTGTAATTTGTAGTTCTTCCCAGATAATAACAAATGTGAAGTACATGGTCTCTTGCTTCTATCAACTGATGCCTGGTTGGAGTGATGATAAACCAATCATCTAGATACAGAAACACTCGGAATCTCTGCAGTCTCAAGTGAGCTGCTACTACTGCCATACACTTGGTAAACACCCTGGGGGCTGTGGTGAGACCAAAGGGCAGAACTCCGAATTGTGACCGAGTCCCAGCCAGAATCGGAGGAATCTCCCGTATCATTTGTAGTTTTTAATAGAAGGAGAAGCAACAAGAAAAGCAGCAGGAAGAAAACTATCAACGATGACGGTTTAGAATACACCAAAGTATACAGAAAGAGAAGGAGTGGATAAATTTAAAACTGTTATAAAGAAGTGGGTAGGTTTAACAAATAAAGAAAGTAGAAATTCTTTCAAAATTTTGAATTCCATCAAAAAGCTTTACTTGGCTCAAGAGCAATGGTGAATGCATCTGTCATGAAAGGCGGCAAACGAAATATGAGGTAACCAGAACAGAAGCATTGTGGGTAATGGTTAATGAGAGAGTTTGGCTTTCATGAGCTCTAGTAATTACTGAGTCAGTTCCGAGGCTCATAACCAAACCCACATGTCGAGGATAAATGAAAAGAAAATTGGCATCAGATGCATGGTCTGTCTTGCATATAATCTATTATAAGGAGTTTGCAAAAAGGGAGGATTGTGGATAAGACTTGTGGTTATAATTGGGAATATGCTTGTTTGGTCTCCTGGTAAAAGAGGGATATGACTTAAAACTGATTAATTTAATGATAATTTGTCCCAGGGGTTCCACATCTGTCCCTCATTGACAGGGGCGACAGGTGCTGACTGAGGTTTCTATCTTTTTTGGGGGATAAACTCTTGGCTATGCTTGTAAGGGCCCCAGGGCCATTAGCCTAGTAACCTCCTATGATAAGAGGAGACATCAGTAAGTGACTTTGTTTATATTGGGAGCCATTTAGGTTTAAGAATGCATGCTCTCATTCTGAAAATCAAGTAATGCACCTGCAAATACTGTTAGTGGTGGTCTGCAGAGAATCTTCTTTTTAGGGAGGTTGACATAGTAAAATAAAGTCCATATTTGAAGTGTGCTAGGAGTACACCTTTCCCCTAAGGACATTCTGCCTTCAGTAGAGAGAAAGTGGAAATTTTTGCCCTAAAAAAGAAGTTTGTTCTTTTGGCCATGTGAATATGATGTTGAAAAATACAATTGTGCTAGTTATAATTACCATAACTGTAGATAATCACTGCTGCAGTAGCCTTAGCTACCTGGGTTCCATCCAGCCTAGGATAGAACAGCCAGACAGCTCCCAAAGCTTCAGGGCACCTTCCACACATCCAAGCCTTCAGACAGATTGAGCTGAGCTGACTGAAAAACAAGTTTGGGAGTAAAGTCCTTCAGAGCTAAAACTTGCTCCATTTGAACCAGCTAATCTGGCTGACCTCAGGTTCTTAACATGGAAAACAGTTTTACTGATTGCTCTGACCTCTGCAAAAAGGGTATCTGAGTTGCTACCTCTTATGGTAAGTCAACCATATCTCGTATTACATAGGGACAGGGTTTCTTTGACAACTAATCCTTCTTTAATTTCTGTCCATCTCCCCATTTTCTTTTCTTAACCTAAAAATGACAAAGAAAGGATACTCCATACTTTAGATGTCCACAGACAACTCTGGTACTAGCGTGACAAAACTAAATATTTCAGATCTTTGGATCAACTGTTCATTTCTTATGAAGGTAAGAAGAAGGGATAACCTGTGCCAAAACAGACCATTTCCAAATGGTTGTCTAAGGCTATTACCTTCTGTTTTACTCCGCATAACAAAACTATTCTAGGCATGGTCAGGGTCCACTCAGTCATGGCCTTGGTTCCATCTGTGGCTTTTTGGAAAGGGTTGGAATCCAGAAGTATTCTAGAAGCTGCTACTTGGTCCTCCATACATACTTTTTCAAAGCACTATAAGCTTGATTCCTTCTCTTGATCTAGATCAAATTTTGTTAGGACCATCCTCTTGGGGCTCCTGGACTCTTCTCCTTCTACCCCCCCCCCAAAAATGTAGCTGGCCAAGGTAATTTAAACATGTAGCTAAGGTTACTGCAGCAGTGATCAATATGATGAACATCGTACAGTGTCTACTTTAAACTTATCATAATAGCAGATGTTCAAATGATCACTACTGCAGTGCCATTCCCTCCACCCCATTTTTTGTGGGGTGTTTTTATGCCAGGGTCTAGACTCTTTTATAGGAACAAAAAAAAATTCTCCTTTCAGGGCTCAGCCTCCCTGTCTTTGAAGGGCTTTGCACCCAAACTTGTCTTTCAGTCAGCTCATCTCAAGCTGCCTGACAGTTAGGGAACAAAGGTGCCCTGAAGCTTTGGAAGTTCTCTAAATGGTATATTCCTAGCAGGATATGACCAATATAGCTAAGGTTACTGCAGCAGTGATCAATATGAACATGTTGAGGTTCTGATTAAGCAAAAAAAGTCTTTGATATCTGAAGCATGTGACGGTTTTATTTGTACCAGATGCACTGTAGCATATTTACGAGGGTTTGGCGAACTTTGGCTAATTTATTGAATGCAAAAAATTTGTGAATTTAGTTTTTTTTTTTTTTTTGTACTTAGGATTGCTTTTTGTTCAGTTACCACTGAGACAGTGGACTGAGGTCTTGTTCTACAAAATTCTCTACAGTAGAGTGAAAAATTTTGTTCTATATGAAAAATGAAAGTTGGAAAGGTGAGCGGGAAGTTCAATGTTGAAAAGAGATTATCGTAGGAGAGAAGGAATAGAGCATTGTGAGGCACGCTTTGAAGTGTTTGTGTAGGTAGTCATTAAACAAGTCTAGAGACTGAGAGCTAATTCCTTCTCCTTAGAGGAATTGAGGAGGAGGGAGATGTCTAACTGACCAAAGGCCTTGGGTCTTAAAAACAGTTCCTGTAAGAAGTCCTTTATTGAAGTTTTGAATAATGTCACATCTCTGGGTAAATACAGCTGATAATGTGTTGCTGCCTGACCAAAATCTATGCTAGTGGAATATACTCATTTGCTAACCTTTGCTCTAAGGGACTTTGCCTGTTGCACCCCTTTTTTATTTAGGCAATTAACTCCAAGTTTATTTTACCTTGAGGTTTAAAGTGGAATATCCCAAGCACCAATGCAAAACTGTAATATTTTCATGTCTGTATAAATAGGAGAACTGCTTCTGTATATTGGAGCGAATCCCTATATTTTCAAACACTCTAAATACCCTACCAGTTTTGTTTGACAGGAGCTCAATGGACCATCGTCTTTAAAAAATACCCAAAACACTAACATTTAAACTTCTGTATTAATTATAAGTCAACACCATTTTAGATTTTTATTTAGCTGCTGGCAATAGAATCACAGCTGGTGGGAAAAGCAGAACTTCTCTTTTTCTTTGGAAAAGTATGTCACATTTTAATATAAAGATATGAAGAGCTAATACAATTTGAAGACTTGTAATTATTTTCACCACCTCATTTATTCAGAAGACAAATGTTATGTACAACTAGTGCAATTAGCATTTCCAAGTGTAGTACGTGTACCTATCCTACATATATATGTGAAAATATTCACAAACAGCACCACCCCTAAAAAAATAACCCATCATCCTTTGATATCTGAACTCTAGAACCAATCCACAGCACAGCTACTAGTTGGTCCTTGAATATTTCTACAAATTTGATTTGTACATCAGTAGCAGGATGGCTAACAGTTGTCTCTCACCAGGTCATTTTTGTCAGTCTTATTAAACAGAAGGAATCTGTTGCAAGGCATTCTTTGCTTTTACGGTACCACACAGTGACGCCAGGTTTTGGTACAATGTTCTCTCTCACCGTGACAGGCACCCTTACAGAAAAAAACTTTTTTTTTTCTTCAATCCTTCCCAAGCTTGTCAACACACACACCCGGCACATGACTGCAAATGCAGGAAATGTGAGGCATCAGGTTGCTGGAGCTTGATGTTTCACATTCACAGAAGCAAATATGCTCTAATTTTCTCATTTCATTCTCCTGCAATAATAACAAAAAAAAAATTACTAAAAAAATAATTACTGTAAAAACTATCAGTTTTAAAATTTCTTTACAATAAATCTTTACAGGTGACTAAACAGGACTTTAGTGATATGGTCAACGGGACTGTACCCATTGGAACATTACTGCAATAACTAGCAGATATTTTGAATTTAATTTTATCATACTATGTTAAATATAATCCATGTGATTCAGAAAGGCTTACTGCAAACAGAAAGCTTTACCATGTCCATTTCCCAGTTGTGTTGCACCTTTGCGATTCATAGAATGATCTACTGACAAGGTTTCCCACTAGCAGGGCCTCAGCATGGAGGGCAGTCTCGCTGACTAAGCCACATGATAATGAGGCAATCCAGGGGAGCAGCTATTGTTAGTCATGTGCTCTACTCCAGAAATGCCAGGATTACCAAATTTAGGATGCTCAGGAATTCAACAACTTGCTATGTTATGGAGGAAGCCATTAGCAGTCAGAAGACAGGAGTCATCCATTCCCCCCATGGAAGCAGTCACAGCGTAACTAAGTTGAAACAAGACGTGTGTGTGTGTGTATACTTGTGTATAGCTGAACAGGTGTGTATTTCCATATGTGAGACTGTGTGTGTGTGGGGGGCTTTGTTGGGTGGATATGTGTATGTGTGGGTATAGTAGTGGGGTACGTTTGCCAGCAGGATGCATAGGCTACTAGGGAAATCGCTTCTACCATCAGGTCTGACAGTGCTAATCTTAAACAAGGCACAGGTTCTTTCTCAACTTGGCCATAGCTGTCTCTGAATTGCATTTTTGGACCATAACATAACTGACCTACCTATGCAATTCAAGAGAGTGGCAAGGATCTTTCTGAATCCCACAGAATGACTTAAAGAAAAAGTGGTCATCTCTAGGCCATTAAATACTTAGTGACTGGAGATCCATACTGCATACATCAGCAATTCAGGTATGTATTTCTGAATATTAGCTTCCTGAATTTTCATGAAACGTATTCAGTGTGGAAAAATGATATAGTCAAAACATGCATCTCTAACACCGAGAAACTCAACCATTAAGGTATACTCAAAGCATGACTCTGCATGTCACCTAGTGGTATGGCATGTTTAATGTAAACATTTCGATTAAGCTTAAAAGGTTACAATTACAACATTTATCCATCATGTTAAGTATGCACTAGTAGACAAAGATGAAGACAAAGCTGCATGAAACAACAGACAAATGTAAACCTGAGCTTACAAATAACACTGAGTATTTTTGATACACCAGTAAAAGAGATCACCATCTCTGTCTTAATGTTTTACCTATGGAACAGCATAAGACTTTCATTTTCCTCATTATAAACAAGCTTGCAGACAGCAACAGTGGGAGGAGCAAGTGCCATGGGAGGCACCAAGAAGAAAAAAAACAAGCAGTGATGGTTGCATCTCATATTAATTATTTTTTTGTATTTCATTTGAAAGTTGGATATCAGATGAAATATTACTCAGTTTTGGAATTGTACTGAATTTTAAGACACCACTGAAAACTCAAAACTCACATTCAAACTACATCATTTAAACATGTAAATAATTAAATACAACATGTAGAGCTTATTGAGGGACAACTGTTGACTTCTGAATTGTGGCAACTTGCACCATCGTAAATATCTAACATCAAAAGGCAGAAAATACACTGTAGTATGAACATGATCTACAGGAGTAAATGCCAGACCAAAGAGCACAAACACTTTAAAGGTATCATGTTCTTTCTTATTAAATTTTCAAAAGTATTACATTTATAAAGTAAACATTGCTTTACACTGAATTTTTTTAAAAATGTACAATTATGTAAAATGTGAAAAACAGGAAAAAATAAAAAAAGGAAGTTATATATATGTACTCACCATAATGTTGCATGTGAGTTGTCCATCTCATCTTCATTCTATACTGATGGGTTCAGAACTGTGAATCGGCCGCTTACTAAAGCTGGAGATCTGAAACTAGCTTGTGGCTCCATCCCTATCCCATGATGCTGAAGTGCTTTCCTCAGATCTTGTTTGTTGAATTTATATTCTACTCTATAACTGTATACAGATGTATGTACATGTATATCAAATCTAAAAACCTGGACAAGGAGCAAAGTATATCACTGAACACTAAGACTTCCTTGTTCCTCCAGGAGCTAAGAGGACAGGGGTTGGAGGGTGGGATGCAAGAATGAAGACGAGATGGACAATTCACATGGAATGTTATGGTGAGTACATAACTTCTTTATGTGAAGCTGTCCTGTCTCATCTTTATTCTATACTGATGAGACAGCGTCTCTAGCACTATCTTTCCTGGGTAGCTCACGAGTGGATATTCTTCAGTACAGTGGACTGAAAGGAGGCTCTGTCCCTGGAGGCCAAGTCTCCTTTGTAATGAGTGATAAAGGTGTGAGGTTTTGCCCATGTTGCTGCTGCACAAATGGTATGTAACGGCAATCTTGCTTTAAAGTTCTGAGAAATTGAGATGGATCTGGTGGAATGCGCCCTGGCTTTATGTGGCAACTATTTGTCTGCTGACTGATAAACAAATGAAATACAATCTGATAACCATCTGGATAAAGTTGTCTTTGTTACTGCTAAACCTTTTTTGTTTTCAGAAAAAGAGACAAAGATGGTCCGATTTCCTATATGTTTTTGTTCTATGCAAGTAGAAACATAACTGCCTGTGAACATCAAGTTGGTGAAGCATGTATTCTGCCTTATTGCCATATTTAGGGAAGAATACTGGTAGGTCTCCTGACTGATTTAGATTGAAATCCAAGCATACCTTGGGTAGAAAGGAAGAGTTTGTACGTAATGACACTCTATTGTTATGAAAAAACATGTAGGGAGGTTTGATTGATAAAGCTTGTAACTCTGACACTCTTCTTGCTGATGTGACTGCTACAAGGAAAAAGTGTTTTCCAAGACAGAAATTTCAGGTCTCAAGATGATGCTGGTTCAAAGGGCGGTAGGATTATGCGAAAAAGAACAAAATTAAGATTCCACTGTGGCAAAGGTAGTCGTATTGGTGGTCTTAGCAAATATGTTCATCTCAGGAAAGCTTTTGAGTGTTTGAGACATGATGTTTATACCTTCGTTCCCAATATGAAAATTGGATATTGCTGCCAGCTGGACCCGTATCATTGCTGCAGCAGCTCCCTCATTGAAAAGCTTAGCTAGAAATTTTAAAATGAAAGCTAAGGGTGCTGAATAGGGGTCAATGAGGTGCTGTGAAGCCCAGATTGAGAATCCTTTCCATTTGCTGTGGTACAGTTTCCTCGTAGAAATCTTATGAGAAGAAATTAGTATGTGGTGAACCTCTGGAGTAAAGTTGTGTAGCCTGGCTATATTGGGAATTGGAATGGCCACGCTGTCAATGTTAGACAGTGAAGAGATGGATGGAAGTTCCCTGACGGGTGTGTCAGGAGATCTGGCACTGGGTCCAGAATCCATGGTTCTTCCAGGAAATGAGGCTTCAGGAAGGGGGACCATACTTGAGGCCAGAATGGGGCTATTAGAATTAGGGTCCTTCCCAGACTGCTGGCTTTCTGGAGAACTTTGGGTATTAAAGGAAAGGGTGGAAAAGCGTAAAAGAGTCCCGGGGGCCAATTGTGTACAAGTGCATCCCTCGGGGACTACCCTAGAGGGGGATCAGGGCAAAGTAGCTGCTGCATTTTGCATTTGTGGCTGTGGCAAATAGGTTGCAGCAAGGCTGACCCCATCTGCAGAATATCCTTTTCGCTACTTCTTTCTTCGGGGACCACTTGTGTGACATCAGAATGGCTCTGCTTAGTTTGTCCGCTATCGAGTTGGATTTCCCCAGGATGTCCGTTGCTATCAGAAAACACTGGGAGGACGTTGCCCACTGCCATACTCTCAGGGCCTCTTGACAGAGTGGGTAAGATGTACCCACACTACTGACATATTGCCTGTTTGTACTGCAATCGTACCAATCAGAAGAGAGTCCTGGAATGCTTGCAATGCCACGAGCACTGCTCATGGCATTCCAAGCATTGCAATGAGCACTGCTCTCATCTCTAGTACATTGATGTGCAAATGAGCCTCGTGGTCCTGCCAAGTGCCTTGGCCTGTTCTTCCCTGATAATACCCCCAACACCCTATCTGGGAAGCGTCCATGGTCACTGTAGCTAATGGAAAAGGGGGAACTATGGGTTGGCCCATCGTTACTAGATCTGAATGAAGCCACCAACAAAGATCTTTCTTGCAGGTTTCCGTCAGACAATGGGACATGGGTAGCTCTTGCATGGACCATTGAGTAAACAGCATCCACTGGAGGATTCTCGTGTGTAATCTTGCTAAGGGAATCTCCATTATTGCTGCTGCCTTAATGCCCAATACGTTTAGGACTGTCCTGGGGTTGAAGAGGAGGTCTTGGATCTAGAGACGAGTTTGGACCCTTTCTTGGAGGCAACTTGACCATCATGTTTGTTATATCTATTTCTGTGCCTATAAAGTTGATATGTTGTGATCCCAATAAGGCAGATTTTTCGTAATTCACTGAAATGCCAAGTTGAGTACACATTTCCAGGGTATTGTCCTTCGTGTGAATAAGTAGGTACTGGTGGTGGCGGTTAGGAACCAGTCATCTAGATATGGAAACACCCGGAATCCCTGACACCTCAGGTGAGCTGTGACTACTGCCATGTATTTGTTGAACACACTCTGGGGGCTGTAGTGAGACCAAAGGGCAGAGCTCAGAATTGGGAATGACTGGCTCCCAGCTGAAAGTGCGGGTACCTCCTGGATGGCCTGTCCATTTTGATGCGGTAGTACGCATCCCGGAGGTCTATTGAGCACGTCCAGTTGTTATTGAGCAAGTCCAGTTGTTTTTCCCTAAAAAGGGAATTATTGACTGCAATGTGACCATCTGGAACTTCACCTTCTTTACTGACTTGTTTAGTCTGTTGAGATCTAGTATTGGTTTCCAGTCCCCTGTTTTCTTTGGAACTAAAAAGAATTTTGAGTAAGTTCTGGATCCTATCTTGTCTGCCGGGACTGATTGGATGACTCTTTTTTCCTAGCAACTTTCTGAATTTCTATAGTTGCTTGATCCCTGTGACTGGGTGGAACGTCCTGGATTTTTTGTGTTTTGTAAAGGTGGCATTGAAAAGGGAATTGAGTAGCCTCTGGATATAATGCTCTGTACCCATTTGTCACTGTTATGCTTAACCAGGCTTGTGAATACAAAGAAAGATGACCCCCGACTGCCTCCAGAGATGGACAGACTGGCCTCCTTTCAGGAGTGCTGAAAGGGTTTACCAAAGTAAGAACTGCTGTCACCCTGGTTCTGTGGACCCCCTCTGCCGCGTGTGTGGAGTCTTCCATTATTACCTCCTCCTCTGCCCCTGGAGGGAAGGTTCACCCTGTGTGTCCTGAAAGGCCCTCTGGGACATTCAGAACCACATTTTCCCTCCCCTTTTGACCCTTGGGATAGGGTTTAGAAGGTGTGGAAAAAGACTCCTATGGCAGAGAGTCTTTCCTTCTTATTCACATCAGGTAAGTGTTTCCTTTACTTTAGGCCCGAACAAGGATGAGCCATCAAATGGGGTGTTGACAAAGGATGACTTGAAGGGCTCTGCGAAATTACACAAGCACATCCAGGAATGTCTTCTAGGGCAATTCCGGAACATGCCGACCTGCTCGTTCCATCAACTGCATAAGATACGAGCCACATGGACGAGTTGGCCATTGAATTTAGGGTGGCAAGCTGGGAGGAAACCTTGTCTGCTATCCCCGCAGCTACTGTACCCTGTAGAGTATCCCCTAGCTCTTTCAGGAGATCTCTCTTAAGTCTCGTAAAATGCGTGAGGTAGTTCAGGGACCTAAAGGGTGAAGGCCGCTGAGAAAAACATGCACTTCCCATACCTGTCCATGGTACTCGACTCCTTATTCGGGGGCTGGACAGATGTAGAAGTCTCAGATAATTTTCTTTGTGGCTGCCGCCACCACCATAGCACCTACAGGTACTGCTTTAGTTAATAGGTTTTGTCATCAGGCATGGTGATAAATTTGTTCAACCTCTGTGGGACAGGCTCCACTGTATCTGGAGAATCTCACACCTTTCAATACAATAATTCTATCAGCTCATCGAAAGGTGGAGACACCCAGGTGGCTGAAGGTTGAGACCCAAAAGCCTTTAGGTACATGGACTCCTCATCAGAAGGGGTAATGGGCTTCCAGCCGCCTCTCTGTCTAAGGATTTCCAAGATGTCTGCAAAGGATACATCTTCAGAGAGTGACAGTGGGGACCCTTCTGACTCCTCAAGGTCTGTGTCCGATGTAATAGATTCATTCGGGAAGTTTATATGCTTCCTCTTGCATGTTTTCTTCCGGGGAAATTCTTTGGTGGGGCATTCCGAAGAGGTTTTGGAAGAAAGGGTCTCACCCAATGGGGCTTTCTGAGGCTCAGAATCTCTACGTTGTTGGGTAATTGCCTGTGCAGAGACAGATACCGGTGCTTTCTGGGACAGAAGGCTTGGTTCCAACAGTACAGATCATGTCTGTGGGGACAGAGCTCTCCTCATGACTGCGAAGGCCCCCCCCCCCCATGGCCCGAGAAAATCACAGGTTCCGAAGAATCTGATGATCCCCCTGGTACCATGGGGGTTGAATCCGAAGCCGAGCTCACTCGGGCTGAGGCTCCATGGGGAAGAGTCGGAGCTGAAAGAGTCTTGGTCTGACTGCCCCCCCCGGACCCGACCAGTGAGTGTTGGCTCCTAGATACCTCGGAGGGCTCTGAGGTAGTCAGAGCGATTGGAATCCAAATCTTTAGAAGATCTCGGTTCTGTTGGTTCATCACTGTCGGTGTTAAGCTTTATGGCTCCGAAACTCAAACTGGAGTCGGAGGAGGAACGGAACATACAGGAACGGGCACTGTCTGCTCTGAGCTCACCTGAGTCAGTCCTGACAACAATTTAGCAAGCTCCGGTGTCTGCAGTAATCTCTGCACCACGCAATCCACATTGAATTCGGATAAGCTCCTTGAGGATTTGGAAGATGGAGCTGATGCCACTGATTGGAGCAGAGGAGACCGGCTCCAAAGCAGGTGAGCGGCTCTGGACTGTAAAGACTGTCTGTTCTGACACACATGTAACCGAAACGGTAGGTCTGTCTTCATCAGATTTTTTAGAGGTTGTTGGAGACATCCTGAGCTGTTTTGTCGATGGTTCTGACAATGTACAAGACTGAGACGACCTCTTTGCATGAGGTTTGGGTGAACTTTGAGCCTTGCCCAAGGCTTCCCCAAAGGAGGATTTAATTAAGCCTCTCAAAATCAATTTATACTTACGCTCTTGTAAAACCCTAGAGCTAAAAGAATGACATATACAGCATGTTTCCTGCAGATGGATTGCTCCTAAACAATAGACAGTGATGGACATTTTTTGGGAACACTTAAGACATTTTTTGAAACCAGATGGTTTCCCCTCTTTTTGCTTTGACATTATGGCAATAACATTCTACAGACACACACACTAAGACACCCTCTAACTTAAACGGGAGCCAAATAAAGGGAATGCTTTCTAATTTAAACAAGCCTTAAAGCAAAATCAAAAGGTCACACACTATATATATATATATATATATATATATATATATATATATATATATATATTTAGGAGCAATCCATCTGCAGGAAACATGTTCTATATGTCATTCTTTTAGCTCTAGGGTTTTACAAGAGCATAAGTATAAATTGATTTTGAGAGGCTTAATTAAATCCTCCTTTGGGGAAGCCTTGGGCAAGGCTCAAAGTTCACCCAAACCTCATGCAAAGAGGTTGTCTCAGTCTTGTACATTGTCAGAACCATATATATATATATATATACATCAAAGCTCTCTAAAAAAAAACACACTGCAAGCCAGTAAACGGGGAGTAGGGATATGAGGGTTTAAGTACAAACAACCCTCAAAACAAACACGAAAAAACAACTTCTAGTAGTAAATATATATCTAAACAACTACCGAAATGGCTTATCTATCAAAATAAAATAAAGGCCTAAGCACAACGGCCTGGAAAAAACACACTCTAGCTATGTAAAACTAACTAATGACTATTATAATAGGTTCATAGGTTAGTACTAAGCTAACTGCCCTTGCGAGCCATTTTAAGCCTAGCCAATTATCCCTTGTGAGACTCAAACCCTGCACCTTGTGTTTGTAAGGCCAACACCTTAACCATTAGGCACCCTCCCTAATAATAATTAATACCTAAACACACTAAGCAGATTATCTAACTAGGAAATCTAGAAACTTTAGCGAACTAGAACAAGTTTGATCAAAGGAAAAACAATTTTTTTTACTTAGCCCAAGCTAGTCATATTATCTGATCTGTTTCAGCGGCACACAAGATCTGGGAAAGCACTGAAGCATCCCGTGACAGGGATGGAGCCACAAGCTAGTATCACATCTCGAGCTTTAGTAAGCGGCCGATTCGGAACAGTGGATTGGTTCCGAACCCATCAGTATAGAATGAAAACGAGACAGGACAACTTCATAGGTTCATATGTAGGTACTAGGCTATTGGCCCTAGAGCTATATAAGCCTAGCCAAAGGTACCCTGGCTTTCGCCACCCAAGAAAATTATTTTCCTGTGCCACTGTCGAGCAGAGCCACAGAAGTGATCCCCGGGGTGAATTTCCAATCTCCCATCCAATCATCAAGATTTTTCTTGAACAGTGCTAATGAGGAGCTTTGTTTGATATAGATAGGTAGTTTGTTCCAGAGTATGAGAAGTCTCCGGGACAGGAATCTATCCCTCCAGCATGTTCTGTTTATTGGGGTGACGAGGTTTAGGTCCCTAGAGCGTGTAGCTCGTAGGGATTAGGATTTCTTTAAGTGGAGCATGTCTAAAAGCTCTGGGTTTGACATAGCTTTGTGCGTTAGGCAGAGATCGCCTCTGAGTAGGCGATATGCAACGGAGTAAAGCTGCAGTTTTTTGAGGCGGTCTGCATAGGGCATCTCTTTGAGGCTGGTAATCCTCTTTGTGAGGTATTTCTGAGGCCTTTCCAGTTGTTGTAGATGTCTTGTGAGGTACATACCAAAAGGTGCATTGTACTCTATAATGGGTCTAATGAGTGATGAGTAGAGAGGAACAATGACCTCTTTTTTCCTGGATGAGAAACCTTTTGTGATGAGGTGTGCCACATAGAAGGATTTCCTGACTACTGTGGCGATGTGATTATAGGTTCATAGGTTCATACTAGGCTATCTGCCCTGGGGCAATTACAAGCCTAGCCCGATTTTGTTTGGCTTACGCCACCCCTTGATTTGAGTATACCATGCCCTTTTTAAGGTTTAGTTTACTCTGCCTCTGTCTAATAGTGACATGGAAGTAATCCCCGGGACAAACCTACGATCCCCCCATCCACTCATCAAGATTCTTCTTGAAGAGATTCAGTGAGGTGCTCTACCTAACATGAATTGGAATTCTATTCCAGAGCGAAGGGAGCCTCTGGGTTATGAATCTGTCCCTCCAGCAAGTTCTATTTATTTCTGTGCTGAGGTTCAAGTCCCTCGAGCGTGTGGCTCTAAGGGATTTAGATTTACTGAGGTGGAGCATGTCCATTAATTCTGGATTGGACATAGCTTTATATGTCAGGCATAGATCGCCTCGAAGTAGGCGGTATGCAACTGAGTAGAGCTGGAGTTTTTTTAACCGAGCAGCATATGGCGTCTGCTTGAGTCCCTTGATCCTCTTGGTGAGGTACTTTTCGGGTCTTTCTAATTGCTGCAGGTGTCGGGTAAGGTACATCCCAAAAGGGGCATTATATTCTATGATAGGCCTGATGAGGGATGAATAAAGGGGCACGATTACCTCTCTTGATCTAGATGTGAATCCTTTCATGATGAGGTGGGCTATGTAGAAGGTCTTTCTAACCACTTTGGCAATGTGGTTGTCAAAGGAGAGATTGCTATCAACTTGGATCCCCAGATCCCTAATTACTTTCTCTGTACTTAATGGGTTACCGCCTATGTGGTAATTTGTGGGCACATTGTTTTTGCCAAAGGGTATGACTATACACTTTTTGGCATTTAGCTTTAGACCATGGCTCTGGCACCAGTTATCCGGCTCTGTGAGACCTTTTTGAAGGATGTTTGTATCAGCTGGAGAGTCGATTATGGCGCCCAGTTTGCAGTCATCTGCGAACCTGGTGAGCCATAGTCCTCCCATGTTGGCCTGTACCTCGGAAAAGTATATACCGAACAAGAGCGGTCCCAGGACAGAACCTTGTGGGACGCCACTTGTGACCGGTTTCGAGTCTGACATGGCTCCAGCAACTATCACTCTTTGGGTTCTGTCTTTGAGCCAGTTTGCGACCCATCTTGTGACATAGGGGTTTATATTTAAGCTGGATAGCTTATCTATGATGCCCGAGTGGGGTATTGTGTCAAATGCCTTTGCTAGGTCCAGAAAGGCTGTGTGGACTACCTTCCTTATCAAAGGAGAGACTACTGTCCACCTCTGTCCCACGGTCTCTTATCACACTTTCGGTGTTAAGTAGACTACCACCTATGTGGTAGTTCATGGGTACTGAGTTTTTACCAAAAGGAATGACAGTGCACTTTCTGGCATTGAGCTTGAGGCCATGGCTTTGACACCAGGCATCTGTCTCAGCAAGGCCTTTTTGTAGGATGTCCACATCTTTTGGAGTTTTGATTATGGATCCTAGTTTGCAGTCATTTGCGAACTTCGTTAGCCAAAGACCTTCTGTGTTGGCCTGTACTTCAGAGAAGTAGATATCAAGCAGGAGAGGACCCAGGACTGAACCCTGTGGTACTCCACTTGTCACTGGTCTGAAGCTGGATTTGGAGTCTGCTACTTTCACAGTGTGGGTTCTGTCAGTGAGCCAGTTGGCAACCCATCTTGTGACATAGGGATTTATACCTAGTTTAGTGAGTTTATCTATAATTCCAGAGTGGGGGATGGTGTCAAAAGCCTTGGCGAGATCTAGATAGGCTGTGTGAACCACCTTACCCTCCTCTATGGCTTTGGTGACTGCTTAAAAGAAGTCTATCAGGTTTAGGAGACATGATCTGCCTTTTACAAACCCGAACTGGGTGGGGTCCTGAGTTTGGAGATTACCAATGTCACTGTTTATAAGTTCCATAATGATATACTCCACAGCCTTGCTGTTTATAAGTTCCATAATGATACACTCCATAGCCTTGCAGACCAGGCTCGTTAGGCTAATGGGGCGGTAGTTTCCGAGGTCTGTGGTGGCACCCCCTTTGTGGAGTGGGATAACTGTCACTGTGCGCCATTCAGTGGGCACATAGCCTCTGAGGTAATGCTATGGATGGTACTTAGGTGGGGTGCCAGTTCGTTCTGTAGTTCATGTAGAACACAGCCTAGGATGTCGTCAGGTCCCATGGATGCTGTGTTCTTGGCTTTGGATAGTGTGTTTTTTACCTGTGCAGCTGTGATTACAGGAACTTTGCATTCTTCTGGTATAGAGATGGGCCCTTTATGGGATGACAGAGGGGTAAAGTTAGCACTGAACCTATCTGCCAGGATGTTGGCAATATCCATTGGTTCTGTATATTTAGTGCCATTGTGCTGTAACTCAGAGCAGATCTGAGTGTTGCCATTGAGATTCTTGACATAGCTATAGAATGCTTTGTGGTTGTCTTTAGTGTCAGTGGCGATTTTGTTTTCATAACTAGCTTTGAAGGATTTTATGAGGGATCTCAGCTTCTCACTGAAGCTGACCAGGGAGTTTCTCAAATCATGGGATTTTACTCTTTTTTGCAACAGTTTCTTTCTTCTGTTGTAGAGTTTGTTTATGGCAGGGGACCACCAGATTGGCTTCCTTTTTTGGAGGATAGCATCTTGGTTCTGTTAGGGATTGCACGATCCATGCACTCATGTAAGTGCTTATAAAGTGCATTTGTGTAGGATTCAGCAGTCATACCTCTATTGTCCGTCAGCATGGGTGTCGTGAAGTTTGCCACTTCTGTCTTAAGAAGTGTGAAGTTGGCTTTGGAGAAATGTTTTTACTGTGGTTTCCCTAATGGGGGGTGGGGGAGGGATGTGGATGTCTAGGGTGATTAGCTTATGGTCGGATCTGACCAACGAGAAATTGACATCTGGTGTGGAGCACCGGTTGCCCATGTTGGTAATAACCAGGTCTAGGATATTGCTGCCCCTGGTGGGGGTGTGGATAAGTTGATCCATGGCATTGGAATTTATGAATTCCAGAAAACGTTGAGCACAAGAGTTGGTACATGAGTAGTTTTCTCAGTTAATGGTAGGGTAGTTGAAATTGCCCATTATTAGGGTATTAGGTTGTACCCTAATACTTTCCAGTGTATTAAGAAATGAGGAGTGGGAATCCTGGTGCATGGTGGGGGATCTGTAGCAAGCTACAATTTGGATTGCGGTCTTGCCCAGAGTTAGTTGCACTTGGATAATCTCGGATGCATTATGCTGAGCAACTAGCCTGGAGAGGTGTGGATATCCTTAATGAATATGGACACACCTCCGCCTTTAGTGTTTCGGTCCAGGTTAGGTGGCCGAAAGGTGTGGTATGAATTATAGCCTGGTAATGCAGGGGTACTCTCTGGAGCCTTGAACCAGGTCTCTGTCACTGCACAGATGTCGATGTTCTCCATTTTAAGGAGTGCCTCGAGAGAGTGCATTTTGAGGTTTAGACTTCTAGCATTGAGTAGCAATACCCTCAGATTCTTCTTGCCTGTACCTGTTAGGGTGGTGAATTTGTCATTTGAACCTTGCCTAAAAAAGGCACTATAGGGGTGGCTAGAGCCTTAGCCAGTATCTGGAATCCCAGAGGCGACAGGTTCAGGCCATCTCTGGCAAAGCATCGTGGCTTGTCGATCATGTCATCCCAGGCAGACAGATACTGGATCCCCTTAGAATGACACCAGAAGCTTAGCCAATTGTTGAAGTCAATCATTTTGTCCTTGTACTGTGGTATCATTCTGGGTGATGGCAGGATGCTACTCAGGGCTAGGGTCATACATGCCTGGGCTACAAGATCGGACAGCTCCTCCATGTCCCTTTTCATGTAGTCCAAGGAGGTACGTCTCAGGTCCCAACATGGACAATGACAGAGTCATATTTGTACTTGTTGTGGAGTGACCTGAGTGCATGCGTTATGTGGCGGATCCTGGCACCTGACAGGCAGCTGACAGTAACTTTCTCCTTGTTTAGCCTGGTGAGTGGAACATCAGTGTGCCTAACTATACAGTCACCTATGACTAGAGTGTTGGGTACGTTGTTATGCCTTATGGGCTGTGGTTGAGTGGCACACTGAGTTTGTGGGTTATGTGTCATTTGGGTTGTGTTGGGGGGTGGAGGTTGCTTGTGTTTCTGCTTTGGAGGTCCCTGTTGCTTGGGCAGATTTTTACTGAGAGCCTCCGCAAATGTAGGTGTGTGTTTTGTGTTTCTATGTGTGTGTTTTGGTAGTGTAGGTTTTGAGGGACTATGTGCTGAGTGTGGTGTGGTGCAAGTGTTTACCTTCTCCTCTTGACTGTCTAGTCCAGTCTTGGGTAAAGAGAGCTTTTCTTCCAGTTTGGCTATATAAGTGCATCTCTCACAGGTTGTAGTGTTGGGTGGTAGGAGGAAAGGGTTGTCTGTGTACATGAGACAATTACTGCATTGCCCCAAGATACCCAGATTAATCAGGTAGACAGGAAAAAATACCGGGGGCTGACCCTTAGACATGCCTGGATAGGTGCTTATTTGTTAAGTACTAGAAACTGTTTTCCTCTAGACAGTGAGGAAAGTTGAGTGCTGTCGTAATTTGTAGCTTATTTAGCGCTTACAATAAGTTCTGAACAAGTGCTGAAACAAAAAACTGGCTAGTTCTAAGAAACAAAATTAAGCTAGAAGGTTTCCCTCCAACACAGAAAGGCTTTGGCCCTAGAAGCCTACAACACTTTGATTGTTAAACTGCAGTGGCACCACTGTGAAAGGGGGGAGATTCTACTGCCCCCCAGTGTGACCTCCATATGGCAGGATGCCACCAACTGTAAAATCAAGATGGCCAGCAGACACCAGGTTTGAATTCCACCACTGTCAAGCAGCAATAGTAAGAAAATGTACATAAGCCTGTTTCAATAACTAAGTTACAACGTACAACCTGTCCCCCAAGAACATTGAGGGAATATGAACTGTTGTCTTGAATATGGGCTTCCAAACTCTATACCCAGACTGGGACTGCACACAAGCCACTGACAGAGCTGAGTCTTTAAATGAGTACCCCAAGGCCCCTGTCTCACTGTTGTTTCACTGAAATGTCTCCCAGTGCCCATTTATCCATGGCAACTGCCCTTCACACAAATCAGTATTTTCACGAATTCACACAATTAATTCCCACGGAATGCTTGCAGAATTCTCCATTTTTCCCCACAGTTTTCTTCCTTAACACCACTCTGTTTATATCCAGAGACCCTAATCTCATGGCAGCTCTTACGTCAAATGTGAAATCAGCCCTTTGTACACACCACCCATCATTACTACCATTAAAACAGGCTGTTGCTCCCACCTCCCCTCTGAAATGGAAACTTCCTATACAATACAATGCAGACCATCTACAAAGCCAGCAAACTACAGACCCATAAGTCTGACTAGTCTCATATTTAAAGCTATGGAAAGAATTATAATGACATATGAAACCATCAGACATTGGCTCCAACCCAGTCTAGTTTTGTCAAGGATAGGTCATGCCTAGTAGCCCTGATGAACTTCTTCAAGTAGGTCATCAATGCAATTGTGAGAAAAAATGGTGCATACAAATTATCCTGACCCAGACAAAGCATGTGACACAATGCCCCACTCAGGCATTGTAGACACTCAAAAAAAAAAAAAAAATAGTTAACTCCTGTGTCATGCACTGGATAGTCAGCTGATTCAGTCACAGGACCCAAGAAGTTAGGATAAGGGGAGTCTACTTCCACAAAAGGCTTGGAGCTACTTCTCTTTTGTATCTAATCTTCTGGATTCAAGGCAAAATCAAGGGCTTCTGGCTGACCATGCTTACAGATGATTGCAAATTAGGTGTGGTCACTCAATTCCTCCAGAGAGACAAGTACCCATCAAGAAAGCCTGACACAGACTAATAACTGGTGCCAGCACCACAGACTAACACTCACTGCCAAGAAATATATAATAATATCCTTTGGGAAGATGGCTAACTTTGGAAACCACCACTCTGATAACATCACCCCTAAGAGCAGACCCAGTGTCAAGGATTTGGGAATGAATGTAGACCGTAACCTGGACTTGACCATCACATGTCTACTGTAGTAAGAAAGTCATTCTGTGTTTGCACAACTTATAAGCAAGGGTATGTAATCTTGGTCCAAGGATGTCATTGCTCCTTTATACTCTGCTCTCATCAGATCAGTCAAGTACAATGCCCCTTTATGTATGTACACGATCAGAACATAAACAACATGTCTTATAGGGACAGCCTAAAAGCCCTATCCCTGTACTCTGTCTCCTACAGACTGATGAGAGGCAATCTATGCTTAGTCTACAAAGCATCCTCTGATCCCACTCTGATTGACCTGTTCCACATTCACAAAACAAGTATCAGAATTACCCAATCTAGGTACCTAAACCTTGTCTGTAACATAAATAGGACATAATGGAGGGACAAGTATGTGTTTGAGACCACCCCTTGTATGTAAAAGGCTTCTCATCCATGTGAAACAGAGTACTTCCCTATCCACAATTCAGGTGGATGGTGAATCTGAAATTTACCCCAGTCTGACATATTTCTTTACTAGACAGATGCATCCTGTAAATGACAACTCAAGCCTACAGACACCCCTTACAATGACCCTTGGGTATAAACACATGTTGGACATATTTGGGAAGCATGGCTAGGCTTAAAAAAGACCCCCCCCCCCTGGGGGCAATAGTCTTGTAGTCATCTACTGAAGCAATGAAAACACATGAGATGAGAAGCACACGGAATAACCATTTCTGTCTTGCTCACCCATGATTCAAAACATTACTAGAAGAGTTTTCTCCAGACTGGGACCAATAAGCTGGTACCACCTGCCTTCTCAGATCAAATATCAAGAATGCATTAAAAGCTTTAAGGAATCTCTCAAGGAGCAGCTACGTGCAAAATCCTCCTGCAACTCTTACCAAGATAATGGCTACTGTGTTTTTTTTTTTTTTTTTTTTTTATAAATCTTGTTTAGATGCTTCAAATCCTAACTGAAATATTTCTATATACTGCACTGCTGTATATGATTTCTGTATTGATATGCTGCTAACCTCCTGCTCTTAACCAATATTTTCTAATGCTGTTGGAAATGCATCATGTGTTAGATTGAGTCACATTCTGCTTTGTCGATTTTTACTGCTCTTTGAACCAGGGTTGTGGCTGAAAAGGGTAAAATGACCAGTATATATAAACCGTCACAAAACAGTAATACATAAAATCATCACCATTACTATCTCTAGTTGGGAGCAGGCCTAGCTGTTTACAGTATAAATAATTATTACCCTTTTCTCAGATAAATAATAGAGCATAAATCCATCCATCCACAACTCCTTTTTCCCATTTCTGCATATGGCTTAGGGTATCACTTCGAGTGGCAATCATCTACAGCCAAGATTTACACCACCAGACAGCTATCCCTGCCACTGTAGTTCTCTCTCACTACACACTCACATGCACACTCCCACCTATGTCCAATTCATCTACTGCATATCTTTGGAATGTGGGAGGAAATTGGAGCTCAAAGAGGAAAACTCCTCAAACACAGAGAGGAAAATAACAGAGCATAAATATAATAAATTAATAAATTCCAGCCACATTATAAAGAAAACAGTGCAAATACAAACTAGAATATATGCAGGCCTACACACACACACACACACACTCTCTCTCTCTCTCTCACTCTCTCTCACACACACACACACACACACACACACACACACACACACACACACACACACACACACACACACACACACACTCACTCACTCTCTCTCTCACACACACACACACACACACACACACACACACACTCTCTCTCTCTCTCTCTCTTTCTCTCACACACACACACACTCTCTCTCTCTCTCTCTCTCACACACACACTCTCTCTCTCTCACACACACACACACACACACACACACACACACACACACACACACACACTCTCTCTCTCTCTCACACAAACACACACACACACTCTCTCTCACACTCTCTCTCTCACACACACACTCTCTCACTCTCTCTCTCACACACACACTCTCTCTCTCTCTCTCACACACACACTCTCTCTCTCACTCACTCTCTCTCTCTCACACACACACACACACACACACACACACACACACACACACACACACACACACACACACACTCTCTCTCTCTCTCTCACACACACTCTCTCTCTCTCTCTCACACACACACACACACACACACACACACACACACACTCTCTCACACACACACACACACACACACACACACACACACACACACACACTCTCTCTCTCTCACACACTCTCTCTTACTGTTAGAAAAATCTATACATGCCGCTTAGAAAATATATTTACATACATGCTGCCTAGAAAAATATATTTACAATGTGTGCTGCTTAGGAAGATGTGTATTTAATTATTCAAACATATATAAGTTGTGTGATCAAATATATAGAGAAATGTGTGCTTTAGTTAGGAATAAATGTACTTAATGCATTTAATTCTGTCTTACTAGAATAACAGTAGAAATAAACCTGCATATTATTGCTTGAAGCACAAGCTGCAGTGTAATCAGAGATTTGACCTTGGCAGCTTGCAGATGCAGTCTGGCTCATGTCTTTCAAGTAAAGATTATTTTGCAAAGTTAGAAAATAATAAATCTGTTCGCATGTATGTCCTCTTTCCTGCCTCCACCAGGAAGTAGCCTTGTCGCACTATCTCTGATAGTGCAGCTGGACAAGAGAAACAAAGGGAGGCTTTAAGGAAGACATACATCTATTGTATTTGAACTAATCAGAGAACCTTGAATTGGCTACATCCTCAGGAGGTCATCGTGACTGACCAGCTGCTTGCAAGGCTGCAACATTCTCATGGGAAAAGGACTTTTGAAAACACAAACTCAGCACTTTTTATAAATTACTATGATGTAAAGACCCTGTCACTGACCACACCAGTAAGGTGGGCAAAACTGATAATGAAATGTATATAACCAATGTGTTTTGGTCAATAAAGCAGTCAAAATTCTATACAAACTTTGTGTATGGTTTTGCCTCCTAATGTACATTAGAGCTTTAAGTTATCAAGCTTTCCTGCATTACTGTTTGTTATTAATTGACATTGTGTTTGAATAACTCAATGATTTTTACAGTCTGACTCTAACAAATTTATTTAACATCTTGGTCCTTGAGCGGGATTTCCTTGGTAAGCTACAGGTCAGAATATATAGGTGGTATTAAAGTCTGCGCAGAGAAGGAAAGACCTCCGACTGAATTGTCGTGCCTAAAGAGGCTGTCCACTTATCTGATCTGTGGCCAAAAGCGGAAAACTGGGTCCTAAAAGCCTATCAAACATAAGCAGGAGGCTCGGTAAGCAGAATTCCTCTCTTTGTTTTGTTTTAGATCAGGGACCAGGTTACACTGTGCTATTGCTAAGGTTTGTGATAGCAGGGAGAGAGGTAGTCAGTATTGTATCTTGAGTCATAGATCAGGAAATAAAGCAAAACAAAGTAAACAGTCATTCTAGACACTACTGTGAATGGGAATAGAGATACCACGTGGTACAAGAGAAAGGGTTACGTAACAGTTCTGTTGTTGTTTTTTCTCTCTCTCTCTCTCTCTTCTTTTTTCTTTCAGAGACATGGGAAACAAATGCACTAAAGGGTCACGTGACCCGCCCCTAACAGAAGATGCAAAATATATGCAATTACAGAGAGCAAATAATGTGAAATATTTTGCAAAATGTGTTAACAACTATAAATTTGATAGTAAACTAGATAAACTTTCACTAGTTAAACTCCTTAAACAAGTTTTAATCTGATGCAGGGCGTCAGGCAAAAGAAAAACAGAAGCTTAAAAAATTCTGAAACATTTTTAGACAACAGAGTAAAAGGTCTAACAGACAAAATCTCTGAAAAATGAAAACTTAAAGCAGACTGGACTTGCATTAATTAATGCATACAGCAGGGAAATGAGACAGTAGATGGATATTATGCTAGATTATTAAAATGCTTAAAATAACAATTAAAAATATATATATATATATACATTTTGAAAAGGTTGCATTGCCTCTGTTAGTAGTTTTATTACAAGGCATATGATAAATCACTGAACAAGCAGGCTGCAAGCCTTACTTGAGTATGCTAGAAAAGACACTTTAATAGTAAAAAAAAAAAAAGGGCACAAGTCTTCACTGTTGAAGACGGAGCTAAAGTATTTGTATTACAGTCAGGTAAAAAGGGCATCTAGCTAGGGACTATAAACAAAATAAGAAAGCAATAACAGAAGATAAAGGAGATGTGGACTGACTATATAATAGTAATAATAACCAAAATCATCAGGAAAGGTTAATAAACAAAAGAAAATGTGAATGTAGTAGAGGAATAGAGGAAGTACAAACAGATGTAAAGAATAAAAATGAAAATAAAATTTTAGATTTAGCATTGTTGAGCCTGGAGCTCTACCTAGCAAATACAAAACCAGAAGTAACACTTCTGGTGGAGGAAAAGGTCAAATTCCTGTGTGACTCAGGAGACGGACTTTGATACACCCTCCAAGTTACCAAAACATTCTAAATCACCTAATTATATATTAGTAAAAGCAGCAAATAGACAGCTATACAGGAACCACTTTCCCATAATATAGCAATAACTGACCCTGTTTCAGGTATGACTCAGAAAAGTAAAATTGTAGTTTCTGCAAAAATATCCAGTAAACTTACTGGGAAAAGACCTTGTGCAGATATTTGGCATAGCAGTAGTTCCTACCATGCAGGGTATGGAAGCACAAAGACAAATAAATGCTCTTGTGGTGTGATCAGAGGGTGAAGCCTATTATTGGTACAGCCAGGACCTAGTTATGATTGGTCCAGGGGCAGTAACCAAAGAACTGATAAACGTAGCCATCAGTAAGGTACCCTCCCTTGACACTGATCAGCAGCACTTGTTACATTGTACTCCATACTACTGTAGCACACCAGGACCTAATAAAAAATATAAGTAAAAATCCTGCTGACAAATTAATATTACAAACTTTATGCTGGAATACTGAGGAAAACAGTGTAGTAAGCTGTTCATTACCTCAGGAGTTCATAAGATTGTATAAGTCCAATAGACTGCCACATGTCAGCTTGACAAAAAACAAAAGTTTTAAATGGGCAGACTTAGAAAAAAAAGGTAACAAAATGGGAAAACAGACTGATTTAAAAATGTCAGGA
The DNA here is from genome assembly GCF_019279795.1 of Protopterus annectens. Classification (NCBI taxonomy): domain Eukaryota; kingdom Metazoa; phylum Chordata; order Ceratodontiformes; family Protopteridae; genus Protopterus; species Protopterus annectens. Next base: position 597,850,796 of record NC_056747.1, read on the forward strand.
CAAGGGATATAAAAACAAAACTGAATTGGTTGACACAGACACATACAGCTGTACACTTGCAATCTAGTAAGGACAGCTGAATAGCATTTTTATTAAAAAAAAAAGAAAAGGCCTTGTGTAAAATTCCAACAACTCTGTGGTCAACAGGCAAGTCAAATGTAGGGCTTATTCAAGCAGCAGAACCAGTTACAATTACCCCAAAGTCAGCTTTTAGACCACAGAAAAAAACAATACATTTTGGGACAGAATGCAAAAGTAGAAATTAAGCCTATAATAAGCAGCATTACTCAAAAAAGGAGTACTGGTAGAATCTCCTGATTCACCATGTGATACACCCCTATTTCCTGTTAAAAAAAAAAGGCAAACGGAAAATGGCAGATGGTACAAAATTTATAAGCTGTGAATAATGCAGTAATACCTAAAGCACCTACGGTGCCAGACCCACATACCTTGTTAAATTATTTAAAGCCACAACAAAAGTATTTTACTGTGGTAAATATAAGCAATGCTTTCTTTTCAATACCTATACATCCTAATAGTCAATATTGGTTTGCATTTACATTTCAGGGTAAAAGGTATACATATACACGACTACCACAGGAATATTGTGAGAGCCCAATAATATTTGCACAAAAAATGGCTAGCAATCTGGCAGGGTCTACCCCACCAGAAGGTAGTCAAATTTTACTTTATGTAAATGACATCTTGCTAGCAGCACCCAGCAGCAGTGCAGGGTGAATACAGTAGCATTGTTAAAATTTTTAGTAATACAAGGACACAAAGTAAACAAGAGTAAGTTACAAACTTTGGGAAAAAAACACAGGTTAGATACCTGAAATATGTGATATTCAGTAAAGGTAAAATACTAAATAATGGGAAAAAAAAAAAAGGGAAAAAAAACAGCAATTTTGCAAGCACCCAAACCAACAACTAAAAAAAAAATAATGTCTTTCCTAGGTACAACTAATTTTTGTTGGAACTGGGTACCAAATTATTTTACAATGAAAAACAAAAGCAGAAATGGCTTTCTGCAGGTTGAAGCAGTTAATAGCTTCTTCATTAGTTTTAAGACTTCCAAGTTATCACAAACGTTTTTTTTTTTTTAGACCATAAATTGTAAGCAATGGTACATGACATCAGTATTAAAGCAACAACATGGGAATAAGCAATGCCCCATAGCTTACTATTCATTACAGTTAGACCCAGTGGTGCAATCTTTGCCTCACTGTGTACAAGCAGTAGTTGCAGCAGCAATGGCAGTACAGGCTTCAGCCTCAATGGTGTTATTCCACCCTCTCACATTGAGAATGCCTCGTGCAGTTGCAATAATTCTGCCACAAGAAAAAGTTGCATACCTTTCTCCTGCTAGACATCTTTCATGTATGACCATACTGCTAAGTCAACCTCATATAAACAGTTAGCTTTACCTAAATAAAATCTTACAAATATGCCCTTGAATAATGCTGAGGTGACATATTACGTGAATGACTCATGCAGAAGGGGTCCTACAGAAAAAAATCTGGTGGGGTATGCAGTAGTTACAGACACTAAAAATTTAAAAGCACAAACTTTGCCACACAACTTGTATGCTCAAGCAGCAGAACTGGTAATTTTGACAGAAGCATGTATTTTAGTAAAAGGCAAAAAAAAAAGTAAACATATATACTGATAATCAGTATGCTTTTTCTACAGTGCATATGTTTGCACAATAATAAAGAAAATAGAGGGATAATTACATCCAGTGAAAGACCTATTAATCATGCGCAATTTATTTTGGAGCTATTAGAATCTATTCAGTTGCCTACCAAAGTAGCTATTTGTAAATGTGTAGCTCATACAAAACAACAGGATAAGATTTCAAAAGGTAATGCACGAGCTGATGCAGCTGCAAAGCAAGCAGCCTCAGACTCAAAAACTTTATTTTTTTTTTTATAAAAAATTACAGCCCTTTGAAATTTTAAATTTAGACATGTTAAAAACAATGCAAATGCTTACTACAACAGCAAAAAAACAAAACTGGGTAAAACAAGGTGCAATTTTTAAAAATGAACTGTACATTTCCAAAGAAAAAAAAACAATATTACCGTCTAATTTATTTAAAAATGCAGCTTTGTTGAGCCATGGGCAGAGCCATGTCTCAACAGGGGGGATGGTACAGTTAGTAAAATGGCTGGAGGCTGACAGTTCACTAGCTAATTAAATAAAGAAACTGTTATAAATAAGACTGTTTTGCAGTTGAACTCTTTTTCAAATAAACAAGAAACAAAACCAGAAGCGTGTGACCCCCGGGGTCTGGGATTTGGCTAAAAGTCATAAAGAGAAAGAACTGAGTCCAAGGTGGGAAGGTCCGTACCAGGCACTGTTGGCAACACCACTGCAGTAAAATTGCTGAGAGATCATCTTGGGTTCATTTAACCCACTGCAAACCTGTTAAGAAATTCAGTTTGGACATACCACAGGAACAAAATGGCCAGAGGCAGAATAAATAAAAATGTGAAACAACCCCAGAGACATTGGTTCACTGGCCTACTGATCATACACTTAATAACTATGTTTGTAGTAACCTTTTTGTTGTTATGGTTTTTCTTGCATATAACTACAGAAGTAAAATTAATAAAACGTAATGAAGGACTGGCTACAGACTGGCACCCAAACTTTAACACATACCTGGCTATAAAACGAGTTTATGTAGAGACTATGAACGTTTCAAATTGCTGGGTCTGTACTGCAATACCCACAGCATATGGAGGACTTTTAATGTCTGCTGTCCCCTTGGGAATAAATGAAACTTGGAAAAACCTGTTATTTGACACAGGCACTGTGAAATCACAGGACAAAATTGCTTTATTTTTACCTGTTCACACAAAAAGAAATTGTATAAAAGTAATACCCTCCAGGTGGGCTAGAGTAATGGTAATATAACAATGTCTTATAAATGTTACATTAAAGTCAAAAGTGGGGGTACTGTTTGTAATACAAACCATGATTCATATCTGAGTTCAATGAAAACTACATTAAATGCAGTATGTGACAATCTAGTCTTAACTAAGCAATTGTCTATTAGGAATAAAAAAATGTTTCATGCAGGGATAACACGTATCAGTACCAAAGTAATGATTTTATTTGTGGGAAAAAGGCATATAAATGGTTACCTGAGAATTGGTCCGGCAGTTGTTTTTTGGGTTATCTGGTTTCAGCAATAAGACATACTGCAAAATTACCTTTGGGTAAAATATCAAACGTAAGAAAACAGCTCGAGAATCTGAAAGTCCAGTAAAAAAAACCTGTGAATCCAGTTGGTAAAATCGAAGCTGGTTAAAAGGCCATAATTCAGTAAAAGACAAAAGTAAATTGACTCATATGAACTTGGGCAACAGTGTTATATCCAGGGCAGGAATGCCACCAGCCTATGGAGCAGTCAAATCGATCTGGGAGCTGAGGAAGCTGTCAAAAGTCATGAGCAATGCAACTTTTTCCACCCTAGAATTGGTGACTAATGAACTAAATGCAATAAAACTGTTGTGCTACAAAATCGAATGGCTCTTTACTTCACCCTAGCGGCAAGAGGTGGTACAAGAAGAATGCTGTGCTTATTCCAGACAACCAACATGAAATCAATGACCACCTAGAAGTAATTCAGCAAGTATCAGCAATGACTAAACCAGGCCCAAACCCACTGACGGACTTTTTCCAGAATCTGTTTGGGGGTGGGGTTCCATCCTATTAAACATTTAATTGCTATTTGTGTGGGTATACTCCTAATAGGAACATGTGTTTACTGTGAAATTCCCTGCATGAAAAGATTAATCAAAAATTTGTTAATATATCTGCTACTGAAACTCTTTACCAAAGTGTTGAAATTAAAAGATTAATTT